>NC_036858.1:3084767-3093411 GCF_002910315.2 Salvelinus sp. IW2-2015 | reverse complement strand
AATTCATTTAAATGCTGAACACAGTGGCTGATGAAATAGATCACAATAATTAGCTTAAAAGTGATAAACTACTAAGTAATTCACATTACAAGCGTAGCAATGTGTTCACTCCTCTCGGCCATATGCCAGAATGTTCCAGGAATGCTGTTACAGTAGAACACCATTCTCAGACGTGCAACGGGCGCCGGCATTTTTTCTAATGCAACAGAGATGGATAACACAGTGGCGATTTTAGCATGTACATTTTTTTACACAATTTTTTTCAATGCAAGCCATTACACAACACAACACTCAAACAATACATTGATTGCATCTATAACGATGACAAACGTGCCCCCAAACTGTAGGGTCTATATAAAGCTTTCCCAACAGCAGAGCTTTCTTTTCAGCGCCATGGACTGAATCCTTTCCACCGCTAAACAACTGGCAATCCCCAAACCTTACCCTGCTACACCTGGCATCCCCAACAGCCTTACCCTGCTACACCTGGCTATCCCCAACACCTTACCCGCTACACCTGGCTATCCCAACACCTACCCTGACTTAACCTGGCTATCCCCAAACACCTTACCACTGCTACACCTGGCTATCCCCCACCTTACCGCTGCTACACCTGGCTATCCCCAACACCCGTTAAAACACTGCTACACCTGGCTATCCCAACCCTTACCACTGCTACACCTGGCTATCCCAACACCTTACCACTGCTACACCTGGCTATCAGCGGAGCCTGTCTGGCAGCGAAACATTCATTCAGCCTCATTTACTGCCTTTAAAAAAAAACATAGCTGATATGGCTGACTTGCTTAAACAAATGTGGTTTCTACTGACAATTGAGATGTACAAACTATGGCATAAAGGAACAATGAGTGGATAAGAGGCAATCCGTAATTTTGATTAAGACATTAATGAGCGATCTAGGACAGACGTAGTCAATATACTGTAACTATTTGTTCAGCACTTTTGAAATTTACAGCGAAATAATTCAGAACATGAGCCATTTTTACAGCATTCTCTCTGGCACCAAGTCAGAACCATAGAATAAATAAAGGCGGCATATAAGCAGACAACGATAGCCCTTACAATATTCGATGATGACATTCTCTTAAACAGGCTATAGGCTACATGTGCAACCACAGTCAGGACAGTAGGCTAATTATGAGGGAAAAGGACCAAATTATTAGCGTGAGGCACATTGGCTACTAACAGCTTGCTACATAACATACACTTAGAATTACTTTCTTAACTACAGTAGACATATCTCCCTGGCATATTACATAATTTATGCAGAAGGAAACAAGACATTTGGGATTGGGATTACCTTGTTGTGCTGTGCTCACTTGAACAGGAGGTGGGATGGCGGTCCTACTTGTCGGCAAATTTTGATATCAAACTTTGTCATCAAAGTCTGCCATTCTCTTGATTTATGGTGCTTTCAAGACAACCTGGAACTACAAAAAAACAAGGTTGAATCATGACGTCAGTGATCTTCAGGTCAGAGCTCTAGAAAGAGGCCTGAGTTCCCGACTTGGAATTCCGAGTGGATTGACCGTTCAAAATGTATTTTACCAGTCGGAGCTCATTTTTTCAGAGTTCTTAGTTGTCTTGAACCACTGAAGTCTGATATTTCCCAGTTCCAAGTTTCCAGTTGTTTTTAACACGGCAGAAGTCATACTGGATTGACAGCATGGAAAGTCAAAGCTACAGTACGGTAGATATGACGTCATTTGACGTCATTTATCTATGGGCAATGACCTAGACCTTCTTGGATGGGCATTCTATGTCAGCACCCAAGGGGCTTGAATTTCTAGCTCTACCCGCAGATTTTGCAGTGAACTATACCATGAGTGACCAAACACTGAGCTAATCAGGCGCACAGGAGAACATATACCAACTCCTACTCTCGTATTTTACACTGGCTGCCCCAGCACCATAGAAAGCACTGAGCTAGGTTGAGACCATGTTTGAATGGCGCTTTATATTAACTCAATTATTTATTTATTTTTTCGTTGTTGCGAACTGATATGTGAACAGTATTAAGGCCCAAAAAACATGCAAAACCGTTAACATGTAAAAAAAATAAGATGAAATAAAAATTATATTTTTTAAAAGGTTCAATAAAACAATTTAAAAAAATGAATGATGGGACACCACTCGATATTACAGCTTAATGGTAGAAACTTGAGAATAGGAATATCTTGAAGATGCAACAATAGGATTGTGCCTCACTGCCTTTGGACAGTAGAAGATAAATGCTGGTTTCAATGGCATATCAGGAATTCTTAGCTTTTTTCTATGGTCTGTTTTGGCTGTAGGCTATTTAAAACAAGGTTTAGATAGGCTGTGTAAAACATCTAGGTTTCAAAAATTATATTGCTGGCTAGGACTCGCATATCTAATTATTTAGGTAATTGAAATAGGCCTATTAGAATGCACATAATAACACTTTCCCAGCCTGTCTGCGGCCCGCCGTCCCGAGCTGAGGTTTCGTGTGCAGGGACTTGCTGTGGCATTTGCATTGTATGTAGGCTACGGGCTAGCTACTATGGTATTCTAGAGAATATGGTTGTATCTCCCCGAGCTGAGTGTCGTGTGCAGGGATTTCTGTGGCATTTTGCATTGTATGTAGGCTACGGCTAGCTACTATGGTATTCTAGAGAATATGGTTGTATCTCCCCAGCTGAACCAAATGCACATGGTAAAATGTGCAAAATATTTCTGCATGGCTGTGGCCTGCGTGTGTACATGAAGAACTGAGTGACAGATCCATTTTTAGAAGCACTGTGCACAGGCTTGTTAAAAAAGCTTGTTTAATTTACTTGAAATGGAAGTCTACTGAAGTGAGATTTTGTCCTTGTGTTCCTTAGCCATTTACAATTGTTTTTTTCACAAGTTAAGGTTGCTTTTCAATGTTGAGTTTCAAGTGCTAGGGAAGCGGATACTAGTCAGACTCAATCTCACAGGCACACACATGACTCGAATCGCATAACCACGGTAACCTCCCGCCCTTAAAGTGAGGTGAAAATGTTTGCCTCATCTGTGATAATTGTATTAAACAAATCAATACTTCTTACTAGTAATGCATGTATTGTTTTAGAAACATTACTAAGCATGATCATCTGTTTATTTATGTTTTGTTGGTGTAATTTTAGAATATTTAGAAATATTTTGGCTGGTAGAAATCTGAGTTAGTATTTTTTAATCTACTTGCCACGGTGTCTGGTGTACCAAAAAGCACATTTAAGCCATTAGGAAGCGGGTGGGCGCTCAAAAAGGTCAAGGCGACCATTCTTCAGTCACTGAAGAGGGATGGTGAAGCAGAGAAAGTGGAGGCTGGGAAAACACACAACATTTTTTATTGTATAATGTTTGTTTATGTTGTAAATGGGGCAGCTGGTGGTGGATTGTAATGTCTCTAACTTAAGTTTATTCAGTAACCATTCACAATCGGCTGTCAGTTTATTCAGAAACCAGTTCACAATAGGCTGTCATTGTAAAGAAGAATATGTTTTCTAACCTCTAACGAGCCTCTACCCCGGGTCCGGATCACCCCCCACCCCCCACACACTGATTAGCATAGCTAGCATAGCTTCACAAGTAGATAGTAGCATCTAAATATCATTAATCACAAGTCCAACACCAGATGAAAGATACAGATCTTGTGAATAAAGCCACCTTTCAGATTTTTAAATGTTTTACAGGGAAGACAAAAATGAAATCTATTAGCTAAACACGTTAGCAAAAATACACCACTTTTCTAACTCCATCAGTTTCTTACTACTTCAGGTGCTATCACCAATTCGTCTAAACTAGATATTGATAGCCACTAACCAACGAAGAATAAACCTCTTCAGATGACAGTCTGATAACATTTTATGGTATAGATAGGTTTTGTTAGAAAAAGTGCATATTTCAGGTAGAAAATCACAGTTTACAATTGCACCGACCATCACAAGACGACTAGAATTACTATAGAGAGCAAACGTGGTATGACCAATTTACTCTTATAAAACATTTCATAAGAATAGACAAAGCATAGCAATGGAAAGACCCAGATCTTGTGATTCCAGACAATATTTCAGATTTTCTAAGCGTTTTACAGCGAAAACACAATAAATCGATAAGTTAGCATACCACATGTGTGAGAAATCGTACCAGAGCATCGATTCCAGCCAAAGAGCGCTATAACGTAATCACCGCCAAAATATATTAATTTTTTTCACTAACCTTCTCAGAATTCTTCCGATGACACTCCTGTAACATCATTTTACAACATACATATACAGTTTGTTCGAAATGTGCATATTTAGCCATACAAAACCGTGGTTATACAATGAAAATGTAGCAACTCAAGCATCAAAATGAGGGACGTCAGCTTTCAGAGTGATCTAGGTTAATCGAAAGCTAATCATATACTTGACTAAAAAATACAGGGTTGACAGGGAATCGAAAGACAAATTAGTTCTTAATGCAACCGCTGACTTACATTTTATAAATTATCCTTACTTTCAATACAGGGTTCGCCAAGTGACGCGATAACAAACAAAATGGCGAAATATGCGTTTAAAAAATTTCGACAGAACAACGATTTATCATATTAAATATTGCTTACTTTGAGCTGTTCTTCCATCAGATTCTTGGGCAATGTATCCTTTCTATGTGTAATCTTCTTTTGGTCGATAGATGTCCTCTGTCCTTCGAAATATCCCTAAACGATCGAACGGGACCCCAAAAACGTGTCCAAAGTTTCAGAGTGCACAACCAAAGAAATTCCTCAAAATCGCACTTACGGATATAAATTGCTATAAAACGGTTCAAATTAACTACATTATATATGTTTTTAACAAACTATAACGACTAAAAAACATGACCGGAGAGAATCTCACTCTCTAAACAACGATTTGGAAGGAGGCAGGTCTGATGTCCATCTTGCGCACGACGCATGCAGGAAGAGCAGGGTACTTCTACGTTTTCTTGTTTTATAGTGGCTGTGATTGTGCAATTAGACTCCATTCAAAACGTGATGACGTACAGACACCCGAGGAAGACGTAGGCAGTGTCGGTTTCTTCATAGCATTCACTGTCGCCTTAAAAACAGACTCCAGATCAGGGGTAAAAATTTCTGAAATCTGACCCCTGTCATGAAAAGTGCTGTAGATATTGTTCTGTACCACTCAGAGACAAAATTCCAACGGCTATAGAAACTAGAAAGTGGTTTCTATCCAATAATAACAATAATTGCATATTGTACGATCAAGAATTTAGCACGAGGCAGTTTAATTTGGGACCCAAATTGCTAATGCGGAACAGCACCCCCTATAGTTCAAGAAGTTAACTATTTTCCTAGTTAAATAAAGGTTAAATAAAACAATTTTAAAGGATAAAAACATTGTTGTCTCATAGATATATTGTATACAGTGGTTAGCATTTCAATTAAAACATATTAATTATTAATAATGTAATGTATGTTTGTCTGTTTTCATTAAGACGCTAAATATTTTTTTCACAACAAATTACATTTATGTAATATATGACTCTCTGTATCTGTCTCAGAAAAAAGCACTGCAAATTACTTACACCGATGTTGGCATATCAAAACATTAAAAAACACTTATTTTAATTTTGGATGGTCTAGTTCAGTTTCGAACAGCTGAAATTGCGCTTTGGGGATGGTACTGGGACGAAGAAGGAAAAAGTTAGTCACGAGCTTTGCACAAACCACATGACTGTCAGATCACCCCCAACACTTTAGAGCTGATAACCGAACAGGGACTGCTATTCTAAAGCAAGATCCACAACAAGGTTTTTCTGGCCTTTCGTCCCACAACTGTCCCACCGTCTGTTTTGAACCGTCCCAGACATATTTTTTATCATCCCAGGGACGACGGGACGCTCTTAATTTTGAGCCCTGGGTGTGTGTCATATGCTTGAATAAGTTTCATATGTGAGGTCTGCTCTTGCTGCCTGTTTGTGTCTCTCTCCTTCTGTCGTTCGCACTGTATGACTCTCTCTCTGTCCCTCTGCCATGCATAACTACTCTCCCCCCTCGCTCTGTCTCTCTCGCTCCACCCTACCCTCCCTCTCTCTCTGTCTCTCTCTATCTTTCTTCGTCACTCTCATTCTCACTCCCCAGTAACCAGCTTAATCTCTCTCCCGTCATCTCTCCAGTCATCTCTCTCTCCCATCAGAGGAAAGGCCAGACTGAGTGGGTTTGCCTCTGAACGTGGTCGCACAATTCAGAGTGCCAGAGCTTACTCCACGAGAGGACATTAGATCTGAAGTAGAGGTGATATGAGAGACGCTAGTCAGTCCCCTTTCAGTGTTCCATCCCTGCAGTTCTCTACTTCCTACAGGGGTTTCACATGTGAAATGTCACGTGAAATGCTACAAAAAACATGATTTCATGTCGGGAGAAATCATGTGATTTTCCACATGCGAAATCATGTGGTTCAACATGTGATAACTTGAAACAACATTGCTATTAATTTATTGGTGTTTTCTTTCTTCATTTTATGGTGAATTTCTACAATAATAGTGTGTTACTATATACAATGGGGAGAACAAGTATTTGATACACTGCCGATTTTGCAGGTTTTCCTACTTACAAAGCATGTAGAGGTCTGTCATTTTTTATCATAGGTACACTTCAACTGTGAGAGACGGAATCTAAGAAGAAAATCCAGAAAATCACATTGTATGATTTTCTTATAATATAATCTTTGTATTTTTTGTATGATAATCTTTGTATTTTCTACGTCAAGTGTCCATGAGCACTGCTAGTTTTACATTGGTGGTGATAATTGTACAAATATTAACTTGATTCTGGGCAGATTTGAGCAAAGTGCAGAAATGCATTCTTGCCAATATTGTGGCCATTTCTCATTTCCACTCACAGATCGGGTGGTGTGGCCGCACTGTAGCTGGACATTACAAGTTGATTGTGGGCAAGGGGTTATTATTTCAAGTCCCATTTAGGGATTCACAGTATAAGATTTTACAATATTTTTTATCAGAATATAGCAGCATACTGTTATTTTATAGAAATCACACCTTCATACTGTCACTCAGCAGAGATGGCACAGACTGAGGGGGTCGCCTCGCTTCTAGTTTTTTGGAAACTTTGCAGTATTTACTTTTTTTATGTATTATTTCTTTCATTGTTAGCCCAGAAAATGTTATGTGCTATTACATACAGCCGGGAAGAACTATTCGATATCAGAGCGGCGGTAACTCACTAGCACTACAATTATTAAGACCAGGAATACGACTTTCCCAAAGCGGATCCTTTGTTCGCACCACCCAGGGCAATTTAACTGATTCCAGAGGCAGACCCAAAACAGCGCCGGCGGAGAAGAAGAATTCAAGGCGGTCTCCTAGTCAGACTTAGGAGGCGCACACACCACCCACCGCTTCCGAGTATATTACTCACCAATGTTCAGTCCCTGGATAACAAAGTTGACGAGCTCAGGGCAAGGGTTTCTTTCCAGAGAGGTATCAGCGATTGTAACATACTCTGTTTCACGGAAACATGGCTCTCTCTCGATATGCTGTCGTAGTCGGTCCAGCCATCTGGATTCTCAGTTCATCTCACCAACAGGAAAACCGTGAAGTATCATGATTAACGACTCATCGTGTAATTGTAACAACATACAGGAACTCAAGTATTTTTGTTCACCCAACCTAGAATACCTCACAATCAAATGTATTATCTCCCAAGAGAAGACTCTTTGGTTAACGTCACAGCCGTGTATATCCCTCCTCAAGCCGATACCACGACAGCCCTCAAGGAACTTCACTGGACTTTATGCAAACTGGAAACCATATATCCTGAGGCTGCATTTAATCGAGCTGGGGATTTTAACAAAGCATATTTGAGAAAAAGGCTACTAAATTCTATTAGCACATTGACTGTAGTACTCGCACACGAAAAACACTCGACCATTGTTACTCCAACTTCTGGGACGCATACAAGGCCCTCCCCCGCCCTCCTTTCGGCAAATCTGACCACAACTCCATTTTGCTCCTCCCTTCCTATAGGCGGAAACTAAAACAGGAAGTACCCGTGCTAAGGACTATTCAACGCTGGTCTGACCAATCAGAATCGACGCTTCAAGATTGTTTTGATCACGCAGACTGGGAAATGTTCAGTGTAGCTTCCAAGAAAAATACTGATGTGTACACTGAGACGGTTACTGAGTTTATCAAGAAGTGTATAGGAGATGTTGTACCCACTGTGACTTTTAAAACCTACCCTAACCAGAAACCGTTGATAGATGGCAGCATTCGCACAAAACTGAAAGCGCAAACCACCGCATTTAACCAAGGCAAAGTGACTGGGAATGTGGCAGAGTACAAATAGAGTACTTATTCCCTCCGCAAGGAAATCAAACAGGCAAAACGTCAGTATAGAGACAAAGTGGAGTCGCAATTCAACAGCTCAGACACGAGACGCATGTGGCAGGGTCTACAGACAAACACGGACTACAAAACGAAAACCAACCACGTCGCGGACACCGACGTCTTGTAAACGGACAAGCTAAACACGTTCTTTGCCCGCTTAGAAGATTACACAGTGCCACCGACGTGGCCAGCTACCAAGGACTTTGGGCTCTCCTTCTCCGTGGCCAACGCGAGTAAGATATTT
>NC_036858.1:3064286-3084127 GCF_002910315.2 Salvelinus sp. IW2-2015 | reverse complement strand
TCCCATGACATATTGACGTCAAGGCACATTCATTCCTAAAGTCCCATGACATATTGACGTCAAGGCACATTCATTCCTAAAGTCCCATGACATATAGACGTCAAGCCGCTGACTCCTTTCCCTTCAACCCTTCTCTTCGCCAGAGAAGCGACACCTGAACACATTATGTTGCTGCGCGCCCTACGAGTCTTTTTACATGAACAGGACTGGGCCATTAGGGAGGTGTCTGAACAACGCCTCTCCCACTGTATAGTGGAGGCTATTGCCAAGGAATACAGTTGTCGGGGGTTGTAGTCTCCCCTGGGTGTCCAGATGCATTCCATTAGAGGAGTTTCTAAGTCATGGACAGTTTAGGGCCATCCCCTTCTCTCTGAGATGTGTGCAGCGGCTAGTTGGGCTTTCCCATCACACTTTTGTGAGGTTCTATCATCTGGACGTCACAGCGCCCTCTGGCTTACACAGTCCTCGGCGCTGGAGCTGAGTAGGATCGATAAGGTACATTMATATGTACCAGAACCTGCTTCTCAGGAAATGGACAGTTGAAGATCAGGGCGTTTTGCAAGCGTCCCATAGTGAGATGTTGAAAGAGAACTTTGGGTTATGAAAGAGTGAGAGAGAACTTAGGGTTATGGTATGTAACCCCGGTTCTCTGAAGGAGATGAGGGAGACATCTCACCAGATTGCCCCTCTCATTCAGAGAACCAAAAACAACTTACAGAGCTCTCACTGCGTAACAAGTTTTTCTGTGAGACCGTTTGTTTTCAGTAGCAGATGGCAAGTGATTTGAAGAAGAAAGCACTGTTCTGACAGGACATTAAAAAGCCTAAACAGGAGGGGGGAATAGACTGATGGAACTGACAGATGATCGCCTGTGTAATGCTGGTGCTAGTGAGCCAGAAAAGAAGGACGAGACGAAGGCGAGGGAGAGAGAGATGGAGGGAGGGATGAAAGGACAGAGAGAGAGAGAGAGAGAGAGAGACAAAGAGGGATAGAGAGAGTGATGGCAGAGGGACAGAGAGAGAGACAGATGCAGTGCGAACGACAGAGGGAGAGAGATGGAGAAAAAGAGTGAGCTAGAGAGAGAGAGAGAGAGTGATGGCAGAAGGACAGAGAGAGAGAGAGACGGATACAGTGCGAATGATAGAGGGAGAGAGAAATAGACAGCAAGAGCAGACCTCAAATCTGAAACCTATTCACACACGTGACATACACCACATGTCTGTCAGACCACCCCAAAACTTTCGACTGATAACCGAACAGGACTGCTATCTAAGCAGATCCCACAACAAGGTTTCACAAGCTCAATATGCTTTCATTAGTAATGTTATATTCTAAAACTATTAGACAACTTGAAATATAAGTTCTGTAGTGTTTCCCTATCTGTCCCCAAGGAACCCACAGCAGACCACACATTTATTTGACCAGGCATGTCTGAGTCATATTCTCCTATCAACACATCTCCACACACACACACACACACACACACACACGCACACGCACACGCACACGCACACACAGTGAGCAGCTACGTCAAACAATTCTCTGTGGCAAGCCTGCTCAGCTGTGTGTGTGTCTGTGTGCCACTGGGCACTGCTGCGAGCTATTTTGATTCTGGCAGAACGGCCGCCATGCCGGCAGTTAGATGAACACAACACAATGCAGCACGGAATGGCTCAGGCTGCCATCAGGGTTGGCTTGACAGTGTGTGTGTGTTGGTGTGCGTGTGCATATGTGTATGCGTGTGTGTGTGTGTGTGCGCATGTGTGTGTGTGTGCGYGTGTGTGGTTGCTCATGTGTGTGTGTGTGTGTAGCACCACCAAACATTCGCTAGAGCCCGTCTTGGAACGGCAGTGGACGTAGCGTGACCAAACACAACATGCTCTGTTCCCGGTAGATACTGTGATATCCCTGTCTTTGGACACACAGCAGAACCTGCATGCAAGCCCAAGGTATGGACACGCAGAGGTATCCCTCACAACCTTTCACAATACTGCATCATTTGGATACCGTGTCAGTCACTTTCTCTTCAACCCTCTCTCTCTCTCGCATAGACCTCCTTTCACACAGACACTAAGAAGTCAAAGAGAAAGCAACAGAAAAATATCAGAAAAGGTGACGGTTGATGGACMGATTTCGACATCAATTTGCAGCATTCTTGTCAGTGTGTGTTGGTTTGATGTGATATCTTTCTCCATAGCATTGCTAGAACCTGTTAGAACCTAATAAACTTGTCAAATTGTAACGGCAGTCTAAGTCGTCCTCCTCCTCAGACGAGGAGAGGCGAGAAGGATCTGAGGACCAATGGTGCAGCGTGGTAATTCCATGAATTAAATTAACATCACAAACAAGACCTATACCAATGACAAAACAACTAACCGTCACAGTCCTAGCTGGTGCAGACAAAACACAAAGACAGGAACACCACCCATCCACACAAACAAAGCCACCTATATATGAATTCTCCAATCAGGGACAACGATTGCAGCTGCTCTGATTGGAACCATATAGGCTTGGACACAGAAACAGACGAACTAGACACACACATAGAACTCCACCCATGCTCACGTCCTGGACCACACTAAACAGCAAACGCATAGAAATCCTATAAACGTTCACAAATGTCGTTATATATTGGAAGTGAAACATTATGGATTTTGGAATTTAAATCATTGGCTGTCACCTACATTGGGTAGATCTCTTTAGTCAGAAGTGGAATCTCAAATAATTTGCTGTTTTAACTATCAGGAGTACATTTTGTCTAATCCAGCAGCTTTACAGGTTCAGTTGTTTAGTCTAAAAAATCGTAATAATCGACAAGGAAAGTCATTCCAGAGAACGCCCCAAATACACTATATTAAAAATATATATAGATGTCCAATCTACACTGCGCCAGATAAAAAAATAGCCCACGAGAGAAGCACGAGATGAGGACTTTCCTTAACTTTTCTATAGAACAGTGGGTCCCAAGCAGGTCGATCACGCTATTGACTGGTCGATTCCAAGGATTCTTAGTCGATTGCCAAACATTTCTTGTAAACAACCGCAGCGATAGCTTGTGTTCTTAATTTTTGTTGTATTTGTCTCGGTTGTTATCGCGGTAGTTTCCCTATTCAGAACTGCCTGCGCGCCGGGTGGCAACTGTTGCCATTAATTTTGACACATTTCAATGTCTCTGAGGTATAATTCAGAGAGCGAAATCAAGTTGCACTATAGGCCTACCGCTGGCCAATCGGATGGTTCAGATGACCGTGTCTGCAGTAATGTAGCAGGCATAAAAGAAAGCTACAGTAAAGTTGATACYKTGAGATTTCTAACGTTTAAAACCATGACTAGAGAGAGACTGTCAACGAATACAGCAAAGAGATGCCATTTTTATGAGTGAGTTCATGTATACGTTTTTACTCAGCACTGTCAAGACTTTGAAATTCAACACTTTTATAAGCCATAAAATGCACATTCTTCCTATTTCCACTCAGTGCTACAACAMGCACTACAGTAGTAATGAATGAGTAGGAAAGTGGAGCTATAGTTTTTGCGTTGTTATTATTGTTATTATTAGCTGCTTGTGTATTTTTTTTAATCAAGGCATATCTCACTTTCTCTGTTCATAAGAGTAACAACATGCATTTATACATGAGGCAGAAATAATGTGGTGCGACYCGAGTTTCYCCATCAGCTGGAAGACRGTGTSYCTTTTTGGTCAGTGTCAGTGGAGGACAGGSAGAGCGGAGGGATGTTGAGAGATCGACCCTCAGTCTGCTGCTCTCTCCCTCCGCTGAGACTGACCATCAGATGCAGGCACCATCAACCCAGTAAAATACAAATAAATAGCAAATGATTTAAATATATGCTCACTCAGCTGTGCAATCCAACAACTGGTCTATTACCRGTGTGATCATAAGGCCTACCTCAAATTTGACCCGAACAACAATGCATTGGCATGGCAWTTAATGCAAAGCCAATATGCAGTGATTATGTATTGGGCCTATACCATACTGAACAAAMCTCATTGCTACAGAACTGTTTTTAATTGGTTAATGTTGCATAGACTTATATTTTTTAAGTCATTTCAAAAAAAAATATGAGCGGTAGATCTCAGCTTGCATTTTGATTCAAAGTGATCTTGACTCAGAACAGGTTGGTGACCACTGTTCTGGAGTTTTCCCTGTTAACACTATCAACGTTTCCCTTTTACTTTGGCAATTGTGATCGAATCTATGCAATTTTAGCCACTTTCAATGCAACAAACCGAAGAAAAAAAAAGAACTATGCAAGAGATGTTGTTGTAGGCAGAACTCCTCAGAGTAGGATTCTATTATATTGACATGCACTACTCAGCCTGTACTCTACACAGACCGGTGCAGCATAACCAATCAGAGCTGCAGTAGGCCTATATGCAAATAGACCAACACCATATATGGATTTGTGTCATTTACTTTGAACTAGACTGTGTTTACAGCATGAGTAGATGCTGAATGTTGCCGCGTGTGCAGATTTAGTTAATATCCTTTGCTAGTTAGTGAGTTATTCAGTAAATMATWTGTAATCAGCAATATGGGAAGAATTGCTTCCTACAAGAGCACAAAACKTATTCATTTCTAGACTTCTTTTTTTTTGTCTTATTAAAGGGGCTGTATTTTGAAAGGAGATTTGAATAAGCTAAGCAGCCAATAGGCAGAGGGTAGTATAATTGTTCTAGTTCTCTGTAAAAATGGTATGGGAATAATAATGCATAGTATTTTGTAAAGTAGTTTCTTGCATCAAAGAACACAACAACATTTTCCGTAACCACCTTTTCTGAAGGACAAGTGGATAAACAGACCTACATTGAACACCACACATGGCTGCTACTGTAGGCTGAATGATAGAACAGCTATTTCAATGTTAAAATGTTATAGGACGGATTTTCTCCATTGTTTTTAATGGTAGGCCACTCTGGTAGGGCTATATTATGATCAAATAGCCACAGTAGCCTACTTGGCCACTGTTAAACCTGTAACTTAAAGCGGGTACAGACTCAGTGTTCACAGTTAACCCGCGCTGGAAGTTACACAGAATTTTCACAACGTTCGAGTTTGCGCTCAGCACACTACACCTGTAAGTGCTGTTATTGTGAAGTGGAAAGGTGGAGGAGTAACTACGGCTCAGGAGCAACAACGGCTCAGCTGCGAAGTGGTAGGCCACACAAGCTGAGAGAAGGGGACCGCTGATTGCTGACACGTAAAATGTAAAAATCGTTTGTCCTCGGTTGCAACACTCAATACCGAGTTCAGTGTTGTAAAGCTCGCTGCCTTGGACCCTGGAGCAGTGGAAACGCGTTCTCTGGAATGATGAATCACGCTTCACCATCTGGCAGTCCGACGGATTAATCTGGGTTTGGCGGATGCTAGGAGACCGCCACCTGCTTCAAAACATAGTGCCAACTGTAAAGCTTGGTGGAGGAGGAATAATGGCCTGGGGCTGTTTTTCATGRTTCKGGCTAGGCCCCTTAGTTCAATTGAATGGAAATCTTAACGCTACAGCATACAATGACATTTTAGACAATTCTGTGCTTCCAACTTCGTGGAAACAGTTTGGGGAAGGCCCTTTCCTGTTTCAGCATGACAATGCCCCCGTGCACAAAGCATCGAMCAYCTTTGGGATGAATTGGAATGMTRACTGCGAGTCAGGCCGAATCGTCCAACATCAGTGCCCGACCTCACTAATGCTCTTGTGGCTGAATGGAATCAAGTCACCGCAGCAATGTTCCAACATCTAGTGGAAAGCCTTCCCAGAAGAGTGGAGGCTGTTATAGTAGCAAAGGGGGGACCAACTCCATATTAATGATTTTGGAATGAGATTTTCGATGAGCAGGTGTCCACATACTTTTGGTCATGTAGTCTTGTTTAAGTAGGCCTTAAAAATAACCTTCCCCGCTTTGGTTCTTGGAAGTCAACAGTCCACATGCCACAAAGGAAAACTATCTCTCAAGTCTTTGATAGAGTTCTCACTTACATGGAATGAGAAATATTCAGCATCACTGTTACCACTTGCCACATGTAGTTAAAGTGGCTTCTCTCCTTACTGACACAACCACTTCCTACTGTATGTCTCTCAAACCAGGAAGTCACTATGGGTGTGACAGGCGCGGAGCCCACAGGCTATACACATCTCAAAGAACCATGGAGCCTTGTGGGTTACAAACATCCGTCTGATAATACATTATTGATGATTAAGTATGAGATTCATTTGTTTTTTCCCCCCAAGGGTCTCAAAACACCTTACGTCTACCAAGCCTGTCGCAGAAGCCCAGTTAGGTTAGTATTTACACKGCATCTGTCTTAAAACTGTAGCGAACATAATTAATGATGGTCTAATCTCTCCACCAAGCCACAGAGTCCCCAAACACAACAACAACCTACCACTTTCCTTCTAGAACAATTACACCAAACAATTAGATGTTGTCACTTACAGCGCCAATTTGAGCAATTATGGAAAAACATAATATTTTAATGTTATCATCTCTTTTCTCGCAGAGGAATGAAATAATGGTTTCCCTACTATTGTTTTCGATAGTTAGCTCCAAGGATGTTTGTTGAGAGTAGCTACTGTACGTGTTTGGGAAGATGTACGTGTAGTACGTGTCCAATTTGTGTAAATGTCTTTGTTTATGTTTGTGTGTTCTTCTCTCTTGTTTCTCCCACCAACACACACACACGTCTCGGTGGTATAGAGAGTGAATGAGTGTGTATCTGCTGCCTGCCTGGTCTCCTGCACCCTCACCCTGGTGCTGTTGGCTGGCTGTGTGTATGTATGTGAGCAGAAAGCTGAGCAGAGAGCTGTGTGTCAGTGATGTGCTTCTCATACCAAACCATCTGCCTGGAGTCACAGATGAAAGACATGGCCTGCACGGAAACATACAGGGGCAGAGCCTCTGCTCTGTCTGTGTGTGCTGGTGTGTTGTGGTGTGGTGTTGTGTGTGTGTGTGTGTGTGTGTGTGTGTGTGTGTGTGTGTGTGTGTGTGTACTATATTTCAAAATATATTATCAATATTTATTTGAAAATATAGCTTTGTTGCATGCAAAATAGTTCACTAAAACATGTTTGATAGTTTGGCCCCTGTCGACGTGTATGTATCCTGTATGTCATTGTCATTCTATATACAGTTTATACAGTATCATACTGTTGATTAATAAGGTAAGTTACTGATAAAATCACAAAAACAACTAACAGTGTTGCAATACAAAACAATACGCAGTAAAAAAATAAAAGAAATATCAGAATGAGCAATGTCAGAGTCTGGAATATACAGTATATAATGGTATATATATACAGTATATAGTGGTATGTATATACAGTATATAATGGTATGTATATACAGTATATAACGGTATGTATATACAGTATATAATGGTGTGTGTGTATACAGTACATAATGGTGTGTATTTACAGTATATAACGGTGTGTATATATAGTATATAATGGTGTGTGTATAATGTATATAATGATGTGTATTTACAATATATAATGGTGTGTATTTACAGTATATAATGGTGTGTATAKACAGTATATAATGGTATGTATATACAGTATATAATGGTGTGTGTATACAGTATATAATGGTGTATGTATACAGTATATAATGGTGTGTATTTACAGTATATAATGGTGTGTATACAGTATATAATGGTGTGTATTTACAGTATATACTGGTATGTATATACAGTATATAATGGTGGTGATACAGTATTAATGGGTGTATTTTCGAAGTCCATGTACTGAGCTTTATGGGTGTGAGATACATTTGATAAACAGGAGAATTAGTTTGTAAGGGGGTGTTGGTTTGATGTCACCTCGGTGATGCAGTGTATTTACAGTATTATATGGTGTGGTATTACAGTATATGTGTGTATACTTATATGCAGTTATTAGTAATGAGGTGGTGTATTACAGTGATATAGATGCGTAGTGTTAGACAGTATCATATGGTTGTTATTTACAGTAATAGTGGTTGTATAATACGTTAATGGTGTGTGTATCAGTATATAATGGTGTGTATTAACAGTATATAATGGTGTGTATGTACAGTGTATAATGGTGTGTATATACCGTGTATAATGGTGTGTGTATACAGTATATAATGGTGTGTATATACAGTATATAATGCAGTGGATTTACAGTATATAATGGTGTGTATTTACAGTATATAATGGTGTGTATATGCAGTATATAATGGTGTGTGTATACAGTATATAATGGCATGTATATACAGTATATAATGGTGTGTATATACAGTATATAATGGTGTGTATTTACAGTATATAATGGTGTGTATATACAGTATATAATGCAGTTTATTTACAGTATATAATGGTGTGTATTTACAGTATGGACAGTATATAAGTAGAAAAGGTGTGTGCATAAGTAGTTACAGTATATAGGATGAGCCATGACTAGAATACAGTATATACATATAAAGTGCGTAAAACAGTATGCAAACAGTAGATATCTACTCAGTTGAACAACTAAATGCATTTCAACTGAAATGTGTCTTCCGCATTTACCCAACCCCTTTGCAAAGAACACATCATCTTTGCCCGGGGAGAAGTTGTTGGGGGTTAAGTTAACTGCCTTGCTCAAGGGCAGAACAGCATATTTTTACACCTTGCCAGCTTGGGGATTCAAAACAGCGACCTTTTGGCTAATAGCCCAACACTCTTAACCGCTAGCCTAGCTGTGTTCAGTTACTCTATGTGCATATGAAAAAGTAGTCTCTAATGTTCAGGGCAGAGTACCGGCTGGTAGCTGGCTAGAACACTGACTAAGGTTCAGGGCAGGGTACTGATCTGAGACCAGCTAGAACACTGACTAATGTTCAGGGCAGGGTACTGGGCAGAGGCCAGCTAGAACACTGACTAAAGTTCAGGGCAGGGTACTGATCTGAGACCAACTAGAACACTGACTAATGTTCAGGGCAGGGTACTGAGCGGGGGCCAGCTAGAACACTGACTAAAGTTCAGGGCAGGGTACTGATCTGAGACCAGCTAGAACACTGACTAAGGTTCAGGGCAGGGTACTGATCTGAGACCAGCTAGAACACTGACTAATGTTCAGGGCAGGGTACTAGGCTGAGACCAGCTAGAACACTGACTAATGTTCAGGGCAGAGTACTGACGTGGGTCAGCTAAACACTGACTAAGTCAGGGCAGGGTACTGGCGAGGCCAGCTAGAACACTGACTATGTGTCAGGGCAGGTACTGGCTGAGACCAGCTAGAACACTGACTAATGTTCAGGGCAGGGTACTGGCTGAGACCAGCTAGAACACTGACTAATGTCAGGGCAGGGTACTGAGCGGAGGCCAGCTAGAACACTGACAATGTTCAGGCAGGGTACTGAGCGAGAGCCAGCTAGAACACTGACTAATGTTCAGGGCAGGTACTATCATCTGAGACTCGAGAACACTGACTAATGTAGGGCAGTACTGAGAGGCAGCACATGAACACAGCAGGACAGAGCAGGGTACGTACTGAGCGGAGGCCAGCTAGAACACTGACTAATGTTCAGGGCAGGTACTGACGGAGGCCAGCTAGAACACTGACTAATGTTCAGGCAGGGTACTGAGCTGAGACCAGCTAGAACACTGACTAATGTTCAGGGCAGGGTACTGAGCGAGCCAGCTAGAACACTGACTAATGTTCAGGCAGGGTACTGAGCGGAGGCCAGCTGAAACACTGACTAAAGTCAGGGGCAGGGTACTGATCTGAGACCAGCTAGAACACTGACTAATGTTCAGGGCGGGTACTGGGCGAGGCAGCTAGAACACTGACTAAGTTCAGGGCAGGTACATCTGAGACCAGCTAGAACACTGACTATGTCAGGGCAGGTACTGAGCGGAGGCCAGCTAAACACTGACTAATGTTCAGGGCAGGGTACTGAGCTGAGACCAGCTAGAACACTGACTAAGTTCAGGCAGGTAACTATGGACCAGCTAGAACAACTGAATGTCAGGCAGGGTACTAGGCTGAGGCCAGCTAGAACATGACAATGTTCAGGCAGGGTACAGCTGGAGACCAGCTAGAACACTGACTAAGTTCAGGGCAGGGTACTGGCTGAGGACAGCTAGAACACTGACTAATGTTCAGGGCAGGGTACTAGCGAGGCCAGCTAGAACACTGACTAATGTTCAGGGCAGGGTACTGATCTGAGGCCAGCTAGAAACATGACTAATGTTCAGGCGGAGGTACTGACGGAGGCCAGCTAGAACACTGACTAATGTTCAGGGCAGGGTACTGAGGGAGGCCAGCTAGAACACTGACTAATGTTCAGGGCAGGGTACTGCTGAGACCAGCTAGAACACTGACTAATGTTCAGGCAGGGTACTGAGCTAGACCAGCTAGAACACTGACTAAGTTCAGGGCAGGGTACTAGCGGAGGCCAGCTAGAACTGACTAATGTTCAGGGCAGGGTACGAGTGAGGCCAGCTAGAACACTGACTAATGTTCAGGCAGGGTACGAGCGGAGGCCACTAGAACACTGACTAATGTTCAGGGCAGGTACTGAGCGGAGCCAGCTAGAACACTGACTAATGTTCAGGCAGGGTACTGATCTAGAACCAGCTAGAACACTGACTAATGTTCAGGGCAGGGTACTGAGCGGAGCCAGCTAGAACACTGACTAAGTTCAGGCAGGGTACTGGCGGAGACCAGCTAGAACACTGACTAATGTTCAGGGCAGGGTACTGAGCGAGGCCAGCTAGAACACTGACTAATGTTCAGGGCAGAGGTACTGAGCGAGCCATAAGAACACTGACTAAGTTCAAGGCGGGTACTGATCTGAGACCAGCTAGAACACTGACTAATGTTCAGGCAGGGTACTGGGCAGGAGGCCAGCTAGAACACTGACTAAGTTCAGGGCAGGTACTGATCTAGACCAGCTAGAACACTGATAATGTTCAGCAGGGTACTGAGGGAGCCACTAGAACACTGACTAAAGTTCAGGGCAGGGTACTGACTAGACCAGCTAGAACACTGACTAATGTTCAGGGCAGGTACTGATCTGAAGACACAGCTAGAACACTGACTAATGTTCAGGGCAGGGTACTGCTGGAGCCAGCTAGAACACTGACTAATGTTCAGCAGGTACTAGGCTGAGACCACTAGAACACTGACTAATGTTCAGGGCAGGGTACTGACGTGAGCGACCAGCTAGAACACTGACTAATGTCAGGGCAGGGTACTGGCTGAGGCCAGCTAGAACACTGACTAATGTTCAGGCAGGGTACTAGGCTGAGACCAGCTAGAACACTGACTAATGTTCAGGGCAGTGTAATGGGCTGAGACCAGCTAGAACACTGACTAATGTTCAGGGCAGGGTACTGAGCGGAGGCCAGCTAGAACACTGACTAATGTTCAGGGCAGGGTACTGGGCGGAGGCCAGCTAGAACACTGACTAAGGTTCAGGGCAGGGTACTGGGCGGAGGCCAGCTAGAACACTGACTAATRTTCAGGGCAGGGTACTGAGCGAAGGCCAGCTAGTGGTGACTATTTAACCGTCTGATGGCCTGGAGATAGAAGCTGAAGTCTCTCGGTCCCAGTTTTGAAGCACCTATACTGTCTCCCCTTCAAGATGGTAGAGGGGTGAACAGTCCATGGCTCAGGTCGCTGAGTTCCTTGATGATTTTCTTGGCCTTCCTGTGACACTGAGTGCTGTAGATGTCCTGGAGGGTGGGCAGTGTGTAAATTCCATTGTGGGTTAATTATTAATTTACTGAAACTCCTATGTGACCAGGTACAATAACGGAGTACACATTGACCTGAGATTACAGAGAAGACAAAATAGAATACAAATTAATATTCAAATGATTGCTGAGGGAGGCAAAAACAGAGGAGCAATTGAGAGGGAATGAGGTGAGAGAGAGTGAGAGAGAGAGTGAGAGAGAGAGATGGGTCTGGGTATATCTACTAAGTGTGCATCGGAGAATGAGAGTGAGTGAATGTGTGTTCTGTGCCAGGAGGCAGGGAGAGAGGGATGGAGGGAGGAGAGAAGGGGTGGTGGTGATATTGAAACTGATCATCTGCCATTTATCAAGTAACCGGGGACTCAAGATAAGTTTTCCTCCTCGACTGAGTGGGAAGATGAATGGTGTGCAGGCGGCCTGGCTCAGAGGGATGGAATGATAAACACAGCCTCAGGTAACACACACATATAAATACACACACACACACACACACACACACACACACACACACACCACCACCACACACACACACACACACACACCACACACACACAGCCACACACACAACACAACACAACACACACACACACACACACAACACACACACACACACACACACACACACACACACACACACACACACGACACACACAACACACACACACACACACACACACACACACACACACACAACCCCCTCCATCTCTTCCACCCCTCACAGGGGTTGTCTGAGGAAACAGGTCCAGGGAGAGGGACTGGTTTCCTGGGTTCAAACATGCCCCTCTGGCCCCTCTCTAGTTCTGGTTGACAGGGACGGAGATAACGAGTGGCTGGCTGGTCGTCTGCATGATGCATGACCTTTACAAGACAAAAATAATTACACACACACGCACGCACACAGACACAAATGTGTATGCACATACAGTGCACTGTAAAACATTTCCTGTAAAAGTTACAGTAACTTACTGGCAGAAATTGGCCAGTAATTTACGGTAATTTATTTTACAGTAYAGCTCCTGTAATCATTTTATGGTAATCCATTCTACGGTACTAAAAATGTTACTGTAATCTAATTTACAGTAACATTTTACTGGAATGACCCATGCAGCTGCATATTACCCAGTATTCTTTGCAAGTTTAAATTAAGTCCCTCTTTGTGCCACCTGACCACACGACTGAACAGTAGTCAAGGTGCGAAGAAACTAGAGCCTGTAGGACCTGCCTTGTTGATAGTGGTCTTAAGAAGGCAGAACAGAGCTTTATTATGGACAGACTTCTCCACATCTTAGCTACTGTTATATCAACATGTTTTGACCAATACAGTTTACAATCCAGGGTTACTCAATCAATCAATCAAATGTATTTATTAAGTCCTTCTTACATCAGTTGATGTCACAAAGTGCTGCACAGAAACCCAGGATAAAAACCTAAACAGCAAGCAATGCAGGTTTAGAAGCACGGTGGCTAGGAAAAACTCCCTAGAAAGGCCGGAACCCTAGGAAGTAACCTAGAGAGGAACCAAACAGTGCATTCAACAAAGGTTCATTAGAAAAACATATCACAGCCATAGCAAGTGAAACGTTTCTGTAACCGTTACTGACAATGTTGTTGTAGTTAAGGATACTGTACATTGGTCTTTAAAGTAATTGTAATTCAATTATTATATCTTGTTATATCTTGGGGCGGTAGGTAGCCTAGTGGTTAGAGCGTTGGACTAGTAACTGAAAGGTTGCAAGATCGAATCCCCGAGCTGACAAGGTAAAAATATGTTTTTCTGGCCCTGAACAAGGCAGTTAACCCACTGTTCCTAGGCTGTCACTGAAAATAAGAATTTGTTCTTAACTGACTTGCCTAGTTAAATAAAGGTAATACAAATAATAATATATCTTTGACTATATCTAGATAGTGACAATACAATATTGAGGTATTCACAATAACCTGATGTCCGAACAATGAAACACAATACAGTAAAAGTAACTATTAAACTGTAAGAAAAACATTTATACAGTATTTTTTTAATATCACTTGCACTTCTAGAGCCCTAAACCAAGGCTTCCAAACTTGCCTTGATTACAGGGATAAACAGATCAAATGGGCGTGGGTAAATATTAATAATAATATTACTGTTCACTCCCAGGTCCACCCATGACAGCACCCCTGCCCAATAATGTGAAAACCAAATATTAAGGCCTAATTAATTGATTTCAATAGACTGATTTCCTTATAGGCACTGCAACTCTGTAAAATATTTTTAAATGGTTGGATGTTGCAATATTATTTTTGTTCAAGTCGCATAGGT
This sequence comes from Salvelinus sp. IW2-2015, assembly GCF_002910315.2. Taxonomy (NCBI): domain Eukaryota; kingdom Metazoa; phylum Chordata; class Actinopteri; order Salmoniformes; family Salmonidae; genus Salvelinus; species Salvelinus sp. IW2-2015. The sequence goes on along the minus strand of NC_036858.1, from coordinate 3,070,111 downwards.
TTGGAGTCTTTCTTTCTTGGTTGGTCTGGTGGAGTGGTTGACGGTGTGTTTGTGTTGGGGGAGGGGAAGTGGCGAGGTCTGGCCTGGCAGTTGCTGGATGGAGGTGGCAGTTGTGGTTGGTCGGTGCTGTGTCAAAGGTTGGCGCTGGTGTTGGGACTGGGACCAGTAAAACCTGGGTTGGTGCAGGCACCAGGGGTTGGTGCTGGGTCTGGTGTTGGCAACCTGGGAAAAAACAGGAATCGGGAACCCAGAACTGGGAACTGGGGCTGGTTCTGGTTCTGTAGAGGGGAGGAAAGACAACCTGAGGAGCAAGCAGACAGACAGACAAGAAAGTCCTACACCCAGAGGTCAATGGTGGTACTCCCTTGTGGTCTGCTCAGTCTCAGTGARGGTCTAGTGCATTGGTCCTTACTTCTTGCCTCTTCTGGTGTGGCGATGAATGGTTCCTGGTTCTGGTTTGGCTCTGTGAGGGGATAAGAGTAGAGGGAGGAATGGGATGGAGAGGGAGCAGGGGGTATGTCCATCGGCAGGCACTGGAGGACAGAGGGAACAAACCGGGCCCAGACACACCTGGACTCGGAGCACTCACCAACAGTTGGTATTTTTGTTCAGTGTGAGTGCCTCTGTGTAGGCAGTTCTCTGTATGTACCTTGTTTCATCTATGGATGGATTCCCTCGTGGGGAGGCAACTATGAACAGCCTTCTGAAGAAAGTCCTTGTGTTCTGAGTGTGTTAAAGGTTTGATACTTGCTGTCACTGATCTGTTCTCCACAGTATATAGCCGTAATTGTTAGGGAACCACTACCACATATCACTTAACCTCTCTAGGGAATGTGGGACGGTAGCGTCTCACCTCGTCAACAGCCAGTGAAACTGCAGGGCGCCAAATTCAAAACAACAGAAATCCCATAATTAAAATTCCTCAAACATACAAGTATTTTACACCATTTTAAAGATACACTTGTTGTAAATCCAGCCACAGTGTCCGATTTCAAAAAGGCTTYACGACGAAAGCACACCAAACGATTATGTTAGGTCAGAGCCAAGTCACAGAAAAACACAACCATTTTTCCAGCCAAAGAGAGGAGTCACAAAAAGCAGAAATAGAGATTAAATTAATCACTTACCTTTGATGATCTTCATCAGATGACACTCATAGGACTTCATGTTACACAATACATGTATGTTTTGTTCGGTAAAGTTCATATTTATATCCACAAATCTGAGTTTACATTGGCGMGCTATGTTCTGTAGTTCCAAAACATCCGGTGATTTTGCAGAGAGCCACATCAATTTACAGAAATACTCATAATAAACATTGCTTAAAGATACAACTGTTATGCATGGAATTTTAGATAGACTTCTCCTTAATGCAACCGCTTTGTCAGATTTCAAAAAAGCTTTATGGAAAAAGCACACCATGCAATAATCTGAGTACAGCGCTCAGAGACCAACACAACCCAACAGATATCCGCCATGTTGTGTAGTCAACAGATGTCCGAATAGCATTATAAATATTCACTAACCTTTGATGATCTTCATCAGAATGTACTCCCAGGAATCCCAGTTCCACAATAAATGTTTGTTTTGTTCGATGAAGTCCATCATTTATGTCCAAATACATCCTTTTTGTTTGCGCGTTTAGCCCAGTAATCAAAATTCATGACGCGCAATCACTAGTTTCAGACGAAAAGTCAAAAGGTTCCGTTACAGTCCGTAGAAACATGTCAAACGATGTATAGAATCAATCTTTAGGATGTTTTTAACATAAGTCTTCAATAATGTTCCAACCGGAGAATTCCTTTGTCTTCAGAAATGCAATGGAACGCAAGCTAACTCTCTCACATGAATGCGCATGGTCAGCTCATGGCTCTCTGGCAGACCTCTGACTCATTCCCCTCTCATTCGCCCCCACTTCACAGTAGAAGCCTCAAACAAGGTTCTAAAGACTGTTGACATCTAGTGGAAGCCTTAGGAAGTGCAATATGACCCCATTTCCGCTGTATCTTGGATAAGCAAAGAGTTGAAAAACTACAAACCTCAGATTTCCCACTTCCTGGTTGGATTTTTACTCAGGTTTTTGCCTGCCATATGAGTTCTGTTATGCTCACAGACATCATTCAAACAGTTTTAGAAACTTCAGAGTGTTTTCTATCCAAATCTACTAATAATATGCATATCCTAGCATCTGGGCCTGATTAGCAGGCAGTTTACTCTGAGCACGCTTTTCATCCAGACGTGAAAATACTGCCCCCTACCCCAAAGAAGTTAAATTGCTACAGCACTCCCTCCAACTGTTAAAAGACACACCTCAACATATGTTTGTTTTTTCTCTGTATTCTACAGTAATCTCTACCGTATTCAATTTTAGGTGTCAGAAAGGGGGAAGTAGAAAAGTAGTTGAGTGTCATCCGCATAGCAATGATGGGAGAGAACATGTGAGGATATGACGTAGCCGAGTGATTTGCAGTGGTATATATTCATGTGGCCAAGGGAAGCCTGGCTTCCCCAAAAATTCACCAAGAAAAATGATTAAATAATGTATTTTTCCTCTCTCTGTGCTTTTATTATTTTCCTTCAATTCGCAAGAGGCTGAATATATCTCATGGAGAAAGCATCGCTTCAAGAGAAATACGTCAGTGAAAAAGCACCCCTCTCTCTCTGTATGTGTAGGCCATATATCTGATGCTGTCTGGTCATAAACAGTATGTCATTGTTGCTGCCCTGCACGTTGAATGCAAGGGAAGCCAGTGAACATTTGGCTTCCCTTGATAAAAAAAGTTACAAATGATAGGCAATCAGCATTGAGCTAAACTGAGTGAGCGCAATGGTGAATGGTCCTTGCGCAACAACAAAAAAGTGTCAAGGGAAGGCAGTTTGGATTTGGCTTCATTATGATCACGTCGCTTCAAGAGAAATACGTAATTGACAGAAACAACTGGAATTGTCGCATCTCATTGTGTTATTGTCCTCCGGTGGCTAGGTAGCTACAGAAGCAAAAAGTGTCTCTTTCCTAAATTAGCCATGGATGGAGATAGGGATTTGGACTGGTGGTTTTACTTAATCCTCCATACTGGCCATTGATTATAACGGCAACCATAAATTCAAAATCCATAAATTCATACATTGTGCCTCAAGGCATATGAACTAACAGGTTATAGAGCAAACAACGCAATTATCACAACACATAAGTTGTAATATGGCTTTTTCCCCCTGGTTTGGCTTCCCCTGTGATTTTACCCCTGCACCGCTACTGGTGATTTGGTGTGTAGAGAGAAGAGGAGAAGGCCTAGAACCCGAGCCCTTTGGGACACCAGTAGTGAGAGTATGTGGTGCAGACACAGATCCTCTCCATGTCACCTGGTAGGAGCGGCCTGCCAGGTAGGATGCAATCCAAGCGTGGGCAGAGGCTGAGACACCCAGGCCTGAGAGGGTGGAGAAGAGGATCTGATGGTTCACGGTGTTGAAGGTAGGTAGCCTAGCGGATAAGAAAGATGGACTAGTACCCGAAAAGTCACTGGTTTGAATCTCTGAGCCAACTAGGTGAAAAATCTGTTGATATGTCTTTAAGCAAGGCTCTTAACCCTAATTGCTCTGGATAAGAGCATCTGCTAAATAAGAGTTGATCAGAGACAGCACGCTCAAGTGTTTTAGAAAGAAGGGATACAGGTCTATAGTTTTTGATGTCAGAAGAGTCGAGTGTTGGTTTCTTAAGGAGGGCAGCGACTCGGGACCATTTTGAAGTAAGAAGGGACTCAGCCAGTGGTCAGGGATGAGTTGATGAGGGAAGTGAGGATGGGAGATGGTCTCCAGAGATGGTCTGGAGAAGGGAGGAGGGGATGGGGTCAAGATGACAGGTTGTCGGGCAGCCAGACCTCACTAGTTGCAGTATTTCATCTGGAGAGAGAGGGGAGAAAGAGGAGTAGGGAAGTTCTGGGTGAGTGGAACCAGTGGACTCAATATGCTGAGTGAATGAAGAGTGGATGTCATCAACCATCTTTTCAAAGTGGTTGACAAAATTGTCTGAAGATCGGTAGAAGGTGGAGGAATAAGGAAGGAGGATCAGTTGGAATGAGTTTCCTAAAGTTAGAGGCAGATGCTTGAAATTTAGAGTGATAGAAAGTGGCTTTAGCAGTAGATACAGAGGAAGGAAAAGAAGGTGGAGAGGAGGGAGTGAAAGGATGATAGGTCCTCCAGAAGTTTAGTTTTCCTCCATTTTCACTCAGTTGCCCACAGCCATGTTCTGTAAACTCGCAATGAGTCACTCAGCCACGGAGCAGGAGGGGAGGGATTAGCTGGCCTGTAGGAAAGGGGACAGTGTGAGTCATAGGATGCGGAAAGGGAGAAGAGTAGGGTCGTAGAGGCAAAATCAGGAGTCAGGAGGGAAAAGGATTTATCAGACGGGAGAGATAATAGAAGAGGAGAGAGTAGTGGGAGAAAGAGAGCAAAGATTGCACTGGCACCTGACCATCTGGATAGGGGCTGAGTGGCTAGGGTTGGAGGGAAGGGAGACCGGAAAAGGAAACAAAGTAGTGGTCTGAGCTAAAGAGGGGTTGCAGTGAGATTAGTAGGCGAACAGACTAGTAAAGATGAGGTCAAGCATATTGCCTGCCTTGTGAGTTGCAGGGGATTGGGAAAGAGGGAGCTCAAGAGTCAAGGAGGGGAAAGAGAGAGTTGGAAAGAAATTCATCTAAGGCATACTTCGGGAGGAAATGTGCTTATTAAGGTGTCAAGCTCATTGAGGAACTCTACAAGGGCATAGTGGACAATGTTAAGCTTGAGTGAACAAGTGACAATGACAGCATGAAATTCATATGAGCAGATGGACAGGTGAGAGAGGGAGAAAGGAGAACATCTCCACTAGGAGAAATGAGTAGCCCTGCGTCACCACCTCAATGACCAGATGCTCTCGGACTATGAGAGAACATGTAGTTTGGTTAAGAGTGGGCAGCTGGAGCAGCAGTGTTCTCTGGGGTGATTCATGTCTCCGTCAGGGCCAAAAAGTCAAGGGACTGAAGGGCAGAAAAAGCTGAAATGAACACAGCGTTCTTGACCTCAGATCAGAAGTACTAACACTAATTGCTAATTGCCTAGCAGAGGTGAATAGCACCCTTCCCTGTACTAATTACTGATTGCCTAGGAGAGGAGAGACCACTCCCCCTCCAATACAGCCGCTGATTACCAAAACAAGTCACAAATTGCCAACAATCATCGGCAAGTTATGAGCCGTCAGCAGTTCACACACTAGGAAGACAGGAAGCACTTAACCTATTGACGCTAGGGGTCAGATTATTATAATTTTTTTTAAATAACGTTCCCAAGGTAAACGGACTATTTCTCAGGTCCAGATAGTAGAATATGCATATAATTTACCGATTAGGATAGAAAACTCTCCAAAGTTTCCAAAACTGTCAAAATATTGTCTGTGAGTATAACAAAACTGATTCTGCAGGCGAAAACCTGAGAAAATCTAACCCGGAAGTGATTTTTTAAATGTATTTATCTGTGTTTCCTGGCCCGTCTTTCTTCCATGTAAAGGGGTATCAACCAGATTCCTTTTCCAATGGCTTCCTCAGGCTGTGACTAGGCTTTAGACATAGTTTCAGGCTTTTATTTTGAAAAATTAGCGAGATTTTTCAAAACTAGTCAGGTGTCCTCTGATTAGTTCCTGCGCGCGAGAGGGTAGCTCTCCATTTTCTTTTTCTCTCTTATTGAATAACACAATAAATGTTATTTTTGTTCGATAAATATATCTTTTTATAACAAAAAAACGCACATTTGGGTTGCGCGTTATGTTCAGAAAACTACAGCCTTCGTTTCCGGTC
>NC_036858.1:3051458-3059541 GCF_002910315.2 Salvelinus sp. IW2-2015 | reverse complement strand
GGCCCCCAGTTCACGTCCCGAGTATGGAGGGCGTTCATGGAGCGTCTGGGGGTCATGTCAGCTTGACTTCCGGTTTTCACCCCGAGAGTAATGGGCAGGTGAGAAGAGTCAACAGGAGGTGGGTAGGTTTGCGCGTCCTATTGCCAGGACCGCCAGGGGAGTGGGCGAGATACATTCCTGGCCGAGATGGCTCAGAACTCACTACGCCACTCCTCTACTAATGTGTCCCCTTTCAGTGTGTGTTGGGGTACCAGCCGGTCCTGGCACCCATGGCATCCGAGCCAGACTGAAGCTCCTGCGGTGGAGGAGGTGGGTACAGCGCTCCAAGGAGACCTGGAGGGCGTCCAGGAGTCCCTTCAACAAGCCACTAGGAGGCAGAAGAGGAGCGCTGACCGCCACCGCAGTGAGGCTCCCGTGTTTGTACCGGGGGAAAGGGTCTGGCTCTCGACCCGAAACCTACCCCTCCGCTTGCCCCCGGAAGCTGAGGCCGCAGTGTGTAGGGCCCTTCAAAGTCCTGAGGAGAATAAACGAGGTGGTTATCGATTAAAACTCCCTCCTATTATCGTATTAACCCCTCGTTTCATGTGTCTCTCCTCAGGCCGTGGTAGCTGGTCCCCTGCAGGACGGTGAGGTGCCGGAGGTCCCTCCCCCCCTCTGGACATGAGGGGTCCCCGGCGTACACGATACGGGCCATTCTGGACTCGAGAGCCGGGTGAGGGGCCTGCCGTACCTCGTGGACTGGGAGGGTACGGTCCGGAGGAGAAGGTGCTGGTACCGGTGGAGGACATTTTGGATCCATCTATGTTAAGGGATTTCCATCGCCCCATCCGGATCGCCCCGCGCCTCGTCATCCGGGTCGACCTCGAGGCCGGTGTCGGCGCGCTGCGGAGCCGCGCGTCAGAGGGGGGGTACTGTCACGACTTCAACAGAGGCAGGCTCTCCTTCCCGTTCGGGTGGCGCTCGGCGGTCGTCACCGGCCTACTAGCTGCCACTGACTCTTTTTCCTCCCCCTCCTTATGTGTTTATTTGTATCACCTGTGTTTCAGTTAATTGTTAATTAGTGTGGCTTATTAAGTCAGCCAGCCCGGAGCTTCTTGTGCGGGATTGTTTCATTGTGGCTTTTGGATTTCGGGAGTGGATGTTTATTTTGTGGACTGGGTTTGTTTATCGTGTCGTTGGACCGTTGGTGTGACACCCCAGTACGTCCGTTATCACTTGCAGTTGAGTATTAAAAGACTCAACAATTGAAGCTCTGCTGTTCCTGCGTCTGACTTCGCACCTCCCGACACTCAGATCGTTACAGTAATGGTCGTAGAAACATGGTCAAATGTTTTTTATAACTAATCCTCAGGTTGTTTTTAACAAACATACATAATCAATATTATTCAACCGGACCGTAACCTATAGTCTCGTGAGTGCAAACATCCGAAGATTATCAAAGGTAAGCGATAAATTTTATTGCTTTTCTGACGTTCGTGACCATGCTAATTGTGGGCTAGCTGTTCTAGCATTGATTGATACACTCACAAAAGCTTGGATTTCTTTCTCTGTAAASCATATTTTCAAAATCTGACACGATAGGTGGATTAACAACAAGCTAAGCTGTGTTTTGGYATATTTCACTTGTGATTGCATGATTATAAATATTTTTTGTAATATTTTGCRCCCTGCAATTCAGCGGTTGTTTAGGAAAATGATCCCGTAAAAGGGATCCGTAGCGCAGAGAAGTTAAAGTAGATGGCCCTAGCTAACAAATAAACAGTACTAGGCAACATATAAAGACACAAATTATACTTCTCACTCCTGGAGATACCAGGAGTCATCTAGCTGTATAATAGCTCACCTGCGGCACTGAGCCTTTTTCCTAAATGTTTTATGAGATTGGAGAACACATTGGGAGGGATCTGAGACCATTCATCCATACAGAATCTTTCCAGATCCTTGATAATCTTCATCTGCTCTTCAATTCAAACCACAGGTTTTCAATGGGTTTCAAGTCTGGAGACTTATGATTTTGTGGCCAATTAACCATTTCTTTGTGGATTTTGATGTGTGCTTGGTGTTATTGTCTTGCTGGAAGATCCACTTGCAGCCAAGTTTCAGCGTCCTGGCAGAAGCAACCAGGTGTTTGGGTAAAATATCCTGATACTGGGTAAAGTTGATGATGCCGTTGACCTTAACAAGGCCCCAGGACCAGTGGAAGCAAAGTATCCCAATAACATCAAAGCTCCACCACCATATTTTAAAGTAGGTATGGGGTTCTTTTCTGGTCATGCGTTCTCATTTGCCACTTTTATATGTTTACATATCCTACATTACTCATCTCATATGTATATACTGTACTCTATACCATCTACTGCATCTTGCCTATGCCGTTCTATACCATCACTCATTCATATATTTATTTTATGTACATATTCTTATYCATTAATTTACACTTGTGTGTATAAGGTAATTGTTGTGAAATTGTTAGGTTAGATTACTCGTTGGATATTACTGCATTGTTGGAACTAGAAGCACAAGCATTTCGTAACACTCGCATTAACATCTGCTAACCATGTGTATGTGACAAATAACATTTGATTTGATTTGATTTCGATGCCAAACCCACTACAGGTGTGTATTGTCAAGTCATCTGCCCAAAGCAGCGGTTCTAATCCAAGTGCCAATAATGTTTAACAAACTTCAGGTGTTTTCATTTTTTTGTTGTTGAAGAGGGCAGTCAATAAGTGCAGACAAAGGATATCAAGGATTACACAAGTATTCTGTAGGGTGGAATGGTCCAAGATCCTGTCTCTGTCTTTCTTATTATTTTGGCCCTAATCTATGGATTTCATGACTGGGCAGGAGTGCAGCCATGGGTGGGCCTGGGAGGGCAGTGTGGAGTGCAATTGAGATTGTGTGGTCTATGGATCTGTTAGGAAGGTAAGCAAATTGGGGTGGGGCTAATGTGTGCCATAATAATGCAACCGCCGTGTCTGATTTCAAAAAAGCTTTACGGAAAAAGCAAACCATGCAATAATCTGAGTACGGCGCTCAGAGACCCATCAAGCCAAAAAGATATCCGCCATATTGTGGAGTCAACAAAGTTAGAAATAGCATTATAAATATTCACTTACMTTTGATGATCTTCATCAGAATGCTCTCCCAGGAATCCCAGTTCCACAATACATCCTTGATTTGTTCGATAATGTCCATAATTTATGTCCAAATAGCTACTTTTGTTAGTGCGTTTGGTAAACAAATCCAAAGTCAGGAAGCGCGTTCACTAAAAGCACTAGTTGCAGACGAAATGTCAAAAAGTTCTGTTACCATCCGTAGAAACATGTCAAACGATGTATAGAATCAATCTTTAGGATGTTTTTAACATAAATCTTCAATAATGTTCCAACCGGAGAATTCCTTCTTCCGTCTTCAGAAAAAGCCAATGGAACGGGACCTACCTCTCATCTGAATGCACGTGACCTGCTCCTGGCACTCTGCCAGACCTCGACTCAATCCCCTCTCATTCAGCCCCCCTTTACAGTAGAAGCCTCAAACAAGTTTCTAAAGACAGTTGACATCTAGTGGAAGCCTTAGGAAGTCCAAAATGACCAATATCCCACTGTATCTTCAATTGGGGCTGTGTTGAAAATCGACCAACCTCAGATTTCCCACTTCCTGGTTGGATTTTTTCTCAGGTTTTTGCCTGCCATATGAGTTATGTTATACTCACAGACATCATTCAAACAGTTTTAGAAACTTCAGAGTGTATTCTATCCAAATATACTAATAATATGCATATATTAGCAACTGGGACTGAGGAGCAGGCAGTTTACTCTGGGCACCTCTGGGCACCTTATTCATCCAAGCTACTCAATACTGCCCCCAGCCAGAAGAAGATAACCAGTCTCTCAAAGCACTTCATGATTACAGATGTGAGAGCTGCAGGGTGATAGTCATTGTGGCATGAAGCCTTAGAGTTCTTAGGAACAGAAATGATAATAGTCATTTCAAGACGTGGGGATTACAGACTGGGACAAGGAGAGGTTGAAAGTTACAGTGAATAATTATGGCTTAGGCTATCACTTGGTGAAGTCCATAGGGCCGAAACAGGATGAATGCATCAACCAGATCGCTGTCACTAACAAATACTCTACAGTTTACATGAAAAGCAAGGCACTCTGTTTAAATAACTGTTCCGGTGTCTATATGGGTCCACAGACTCAACACTCAAAGCGTTAATTATAATTTTTAATTATAATTATAATTTTTTACACAAGAATTTGCTGTGCACATATAATTACAGTCTTGTTTAACTAACCTTGTGGGGACACACAATTCAAAATCCTACTTTTCCTAACCTTAGCCTTAACCCTAACACTAAAACCTAACCTTAACCCTAGCTCCTAACCCTAAACCTAATTCTAAACCCCACCCCAATTCACCTTAAGCCCAAACCCTGTAGAAATAGCACTTTACATTGTGGGGACTAACACAATGTCCCCAGTTGGTCAATTTTTTGCTTGTTTACTCCCTCTCATGTGTCATGGCCACAGGATGCTGTCATAATCCCCCAGGTCTACAGTAAAAAATGAACCAGGAATAGACCATATGTTTTACATCTCTCATCGTTGTAAAACCCACTTCTCATCAGCCGTAATGGATCCTGGTCAGAGATGTTAAATGGTGTTATTGACCCGGCACAGGGGACAGAGACAGTAAAGAACACACATTTATTGTTATCCAATAGCCTTGTTTTTACATCAGAAGAGAATGCTGTCTGGTTTCCAGAAATCTACTTCACTATAATTTAAAATAAAAAGAAGGGGGAATTAGTGTGTTTGTCTATACACAATTATATGCACACAAAGGACACACACCTAGTTAAATTAAAGTGTGACATCATAAACCAAAATATCTCTCTCGTTCTCTCTCTTACACACACACGCACGAGGGGAGCCGAAGGTGGAGAGAGGAGCCCACTCCTTCCCATCTGCTTCCATTCTCTTCCATTCATTCTGGTCCATGGCTATGCGATCCGATGGAGGACGGTGGACTGTGGTGGAGAACCCGTTACCTCCATCGATGGGAGAGGGTTCTGGCCTGCTTGCTGCCTGCTGATACATTTCGGTGCGGGATTCTGTAAACGATCTGAGTTTCGGAAGGTGCGAAGTCAGACGCAGAACAGCAGAGCTTCAATTTGTTTGATCTTTTTAATAAACTCAAGCTTGTGCAAACACTACTGTCACAAACGGACGTACTGGGTGTTTCACACAACGGGTCCAAGGACACGATAAAACAAACCCACGTCCGACATAATAACATCCACTCCCGAAATCCAAAAGCCCACAATGAACAATCCCGCACAAAAGAAGCTGTCCGGGCTGGCTGACTTAATAAAGCACACTAAATTAACAATTAACTGAACACAGGCTGATACAATAACACAGTAAGGAGGGGGGGGAAAAAGAACGTCAGTTGGCATGCTAGTAGGCCGGTGACGACGACCGCCGAAGCGCGCACCCAAACGGGAAGGAGGCCCTGCCTGCGTTGAAGTCGTGACAATACGGCTACTTTTTGGAAAATTTGTCGAACGGCAACGCAGGCTTTGGTTTTCTGAAAATAACGCGCAACTCCAAATGGGTTTATTTGTTATAAAAGTAATATTTATCGAACAAAAAGAAATTTGTTTGGTACTGGGAGTCTCGGAGTGGCAAACTCCGATAGACTTATCAAAGCCAAGCGTTAATTGTTAATTGCTTTCTGACTTTTCGTGACAGGCGTAACCAAGCTGAGTAATAAGGCTTAACTGTTCTAGCATTGATTGATATCACTCACAAAAGCTGATTGCTTCACGCTGCCAAAGCATATTTTCAAAAGCTTCTGACACATAGGTGTCCAAATTAACACCAAGCTAAACTGTGTTTTGGTATAATTTCACTTGTGATTGCGATGATTATAAATATTTTAGTATATTTTTGAATTTGATACGTTCGGGAATTTCTTCTGCCTTTCAGGACCGGAAACGAGGCTTAGTTTTTGAACATAAGCGCGACCACAATGGCGTTTTTTTGTTATAAAAAGTATATTTATTCGAACAAAAATAACATTTATTGTGTACACTGGCAGTTCTCGTGAGTGCAAAACATCCGAAGATTATCAAAGGTTACGCGATAATTTTTATTGCTTTCTGACGTTCGTGACCATGCTATTGTGGGCAGCTGTTCTAGCATTGATTGATACACTCACAAAAGCTTGGATTTCTTTCTCTGTAACCATATTTTCAAAATCTGACCACGATAGGTGGTATTAACAACAAGCTAAGCGGTGTTTGGTATATTTCACTTGTGATTTGCATGATTATAAATATTTTTTGTAATATTTTGCGCCCTGCAATTCAGCGTTGTTTAGGAAAATGGATCCCGTAAAGGAGATCCTGTAGCGCAGAAAGTTAAAGTAGATGGCCCTAGCTAACAAATAAACAGTACTAGGGGATACAGACACATATAAAGACAAGATATATACTTCTCACTCCTGGAGATACCAGGAGTCATCTAGCCTGTATAATAGCTCACTGCGCGGCACTGAGCCTTTTTCTAATGTTTTATTGAGATGGAGAACACATTGGGAGGATCTGAGACCATTCATCCATACAGAATCTTTCCAGATCCTTGAATATTCATCTGCTCTTCAATTCAAACCACAGGTTTTCAATGGGTTTCAAGTTGGAGACTTATGATTTTGTGGCCAATTAACCATTTCTTTGTGGATTTTGATGTGTGCTTGGTGTTATTGTCTTGCTGGAAGATCCACTTGCAGCCAAGTTTCAGCGTCCTGGCAGAAGCAACCAGGTGTTTGGTAAAATATCCTGATACTGGTTAAGTGATGATGCCGTTGACCTTAACAAGGCCCGCAGGACCAGTGGAAGCGAAGCCGCCATAATCATCCAATAACTCAAAGCTCCACCACCATATTTTAAAGTAGGTAGATGGGTTCTTTTTCTGGTCATGCGTTCTCATTTGCCACTTTTATATGTTTACATATCCTACATTACTCATCCATATGTATATACTGTACTCTATACCATCTACTGCATCTTGCCTATGCCGTTCTATACCAATCACTCATTCATATATTTATTTTATGTACATATTCTTCTATTCATTAATTTACACTTGTGTTATAAGGTAATTGTTGTGATTGTTAGGTTAGTTACTCGTTGGATATTACTGCATTGTTGGAACTAGAAGCACAAGCATTTCGTAACACTCGCATTAACATCTGCTAACATGTGTATGTGACAAATAACATTTGATTTGATTTGATTTCGATGCCAAACCCACTACAGGTGTGTATTGTCAATCATCTGCCCAAAGCAGCGGTTCTAATCCACAGTGCCAATATGTTTAACAAACTTCAGGTGTTTTTTTTTTGTTGTTGAAGAGAGGCAGTCAATAAGTGCAGACAAAGGATATCAAGGATTACACAAGTATTCTGTAGGGTGGAATGGTCCAAGATCCCTCCCACTGTGTTCCCAACACATAAAACATTTTAGAAAAAGTATCTCTGTGTCTCTTTCTCTCTATCCCTCTCTGTCTTTCTCCCCCCACCCCCCCCACCCCCCCCCCCCCCCCCACACACACACACACACACACACACACACACACACACACACACACACACACAACACACACACACACACACAAACACAACACACACACACACACACACACACACACACACACACCACACACACCACACACAGAACAACACCACACACACCACACACACACACACACACACACACACCACCACACATCACACACACACACACAACACACACCACCACACACACACCACACACACCACCACACACACACACACACACAACAACACCACAACAACACACACACACACACACACACACACACACACACACACACACACACACACACACACACACACACACACACACACACACACACACACACACACAACACACACACACACAACACACACACACATACCACATACACACACACGCACAAAAACACACGAGCGTGCCTGTTCAGCAGGGAATCTACGCAGTCTCTGCAGGTGT
>NC_036858.1:3027679-3050240 GCF_002910315.2 Salvelinus sp. IW2-2015 | reverse complement strand
GCAGTGTACAGTAATCCGTGTCAGAGTCGTGGAGCGTGATAAAACCCTCACCACTGAAATCTCAATCACGGAATGGGATCTGAAGGTGCAGTGAGGGAGAGGGCACAGAGCCTGTGGGTGAGAGAGCTTGTGTGTGTGTGTGTGTGTATGTGCTTGTGTGTGTGTGTGTGTGTGTGTGTGCGTGTGTGCGTGTGTGCGTGTGCGCGTGTGCGCGTATGTGCGTGTGTGTGTAAGAGAGAGAACGAGAGAGATATTTTGGTTTATGATGTCACACTTTAATTTAACTAGGTGTGTGTCCTTTGTGTGCATATAATTGTGTATAGACAAACACACTAATTCCCCCTTCTTTTTATTTTAAATTATAGTGAAGTAGATTTCTGGAAACCAGACAGCATTCTCTTCTGATGTAAAAACAAGGCTATTGGATAACAATAAATGTGTGTTCTTTACTGTCTCTGTCCCCTGTGCCGGGTCAATAACACCATTTAACATCTCTGACCAGGATCCATTACGGCTGATGAGAAGTGGGTTTTACAACGATGAGAGATGTAAAACATATGGTCTATTCCTGGTTCATTTTTTACTGTAGACCTGGGGGATTATGACAGCATCCTGTGGCCATGACACATGAGAGGGAGTAAACAAGCAAAAAATTGACCAACTGGGGACATTGTGTTAGTCCCCACAATGTAAAGTGCTATTTCTACAGGGTTTGGGCTTAAGGTGAATTGGGGTGGGGTTTAGAATTAGGTTTAGGGTTAGGAGCTAGGGTTAAGGTTAGGTTTTAGTGTTAGGGTTAAGGCTAAGGTTAGGAAAAGTAGGATTTTGAATTGTGTGTCCCCACAAGGTTAGTTAAACAAGACTGTAATTATATGTGCACAGCAAATTCTTGTGTAAAAAATTATAATTATAATTAAAAATTATAATTAACGCTTTGAGTGTTGAGTCTGTGGACCCATATAGACACCGGAACAGTTATTTAAACAGAGTGCCTTGCTTTTCATGTAAACTGTAGAGTATTTGTTAGTGACAGCGATCTGGTTGATGCATTCATCCTGTTTCGGCCCTATGGACTTCACCAAGTGATAGCCTAAGCCATAATTATTCACTGTAACTTTCAACCTCTCCTTGTCCCAGTCTGTAATCCCCACGTCTTGAAATGACTATTATCATTTCTGTTCCTAAGAACTCTAAGGCTTCATGCCACAATGACTATCACCCTGCAGCTCTCACATCTGTAATCATGAAGTGCTTTGAGAGACTGGTTATCTTCTTCTGGCTGGGGGCAGTATTGAGTAGCTTGGATGAATAAGGTGCCCAGAGGTGCCCAGAGTAAACTGCCTGCTCCTCAGTCCCAGTTGCTAATATATGCATATTATTAGTATATTTGGATAGAATACACTCTGAAGTTTCTAAAACTGTTTGAATGATGTCTGTGAGTATAACATAACTCATATGGCAGGCAAAAACCTGAGAAAAAATCCAACCAGGAAGTGGGAAATCTGAGGTTGGTCGATTTTCAACACAGCCCCAATTGAAGATACAGTGGGATATTGGTCATTTTGGACTTCCTAAGGCTTCCACTAGATGTCAACTGTCTTTAGAAACTTGTTTGAGGCTTCTACTGTAAAGGGGGGCTGAATGAGAGGGGATTGAGTCGAGGTCTGGCAGAGTGCCAGGAGCAGGTCACGTGCATTCAGATGAGAGGTAGGTCCCGTTCCATTGGCTTTTTCTGAAGACGGAAGAAGGAATTCTCCGGTTGGAACATTATTGAAGATTTATGTTAAAAACATCCTAAAGATTGATTCTATACATCGTTTGACATGTTTCTACGGATGGTAACAGAACTTTTTGACATTTCGTCTGCAACTAGTGCTTTTAGTGAACGCGCTTCCTGACTTTGGATTTGTTTACCAAACGCACTAACAAAAGTAGCTATTTGGACATAAATTATGGACATTATCGAACAAATCAAGGATGTATTGTGGAACTGGGATTCCTGGGAGAGCATTCTGATGAAGATCATCAAAKGTAAGTGAATATTTATAATGCTATTTCTAACTTTGTTGACTCCACAATATGGCGGATATCTTTTTGGCTTGATGGGTCTCTGAGCGCCGTACTCAGATTATTGCATGGTTTGCTTTTTCCGTAAAGCTTTTTTGAAATCAGACACGGCGGTTGCATTATTATGGCACACATTAGCCCCACCCCAATTTGCTTACCTTCCTAACAGATCCATAGACCACACAATCTCAATTGCACTCCACACTGCCCTCCCAGGCCCACCCATGGCTGCACTCCTGCCCAGTCATGAAATCCATAGATTAGGGCCAAAATAATTTATTTCAATTGACTGATTTCCTTACATGAACTGCAACTCAGTAAAATCACAAAAATGTTGAATGTCTGATCTTGGCAGTCATTTTGAATACAGGTTGATAAAACAATTAAGAGTTAGGTATTCCACATTGTCTATTAGAATTACATATCACCTTGAAAAACCATTGTAATGTGGCTTGCAGTCTTGATGTGCTCTGTGAACCATGAGTTTCAGGTTTTGATTTGTACCTTTAGATATAAGTAAATAATTGTACCCCAGTTCATACCTCAGGCTTCTTCAGAACGGCAAGTAGGGTTGCACATTTCTGGTGACTTGTTTGAAGTATTTCAGAATTCTTGCTTCAGTTTCCAGTGGAACTTCTACCTAAGGCATTTAACCCCCTAGTCTGGAGAGTCTTTTGAAGTCGGTACCGTCAATGTGCCAATATCTGTTTGGTAGCGTATGAACCATTTGGGCTACAAACTAATGGGACCCCAAATGTGGAAAGGGGAAATTTTCTCGAACACAACTTTGTTCTCAGTTTTGCTCTACATCCCCCACATGTGACACGGGACTTTAGAAAGAAAGAATGGAAGTATGGAGGTAGTTTTGTGCATTCCCAAAGAAAGGGGTTAAATATGTGTAAAACAAGTTATTTTTATGTCTAGTAGATTTAGGACAGACACATCACAACCTTTTCTTGTGATGTATTTGCTTACTGTCCTTTTTGCCATTAAAGATGTTGTTATTCAATGCATTTCTATGGGTTTAGTAGCGAAGGCCAAAACCAATATTTATAAAACACTTTCTTTGTATATTTTTGGGATACCTTTAAGAGATCAAAAAATGCAAAACCAAATAGCTAACAATACAATTGTTTAGAACCATACAATCACCATCTTAAGACAATTCCATAAATCAGTTTAGCACCCTACTACAAATATCTTATCGACTCTAAAGACTTCAACTGTAACAAACATTTGAGTATTGGGTGCAAAAAAAAAATCGAATGAATTTTTGGATAAGATGAAAAAAACATTTCTTATTTATTTTTGTGTGGCATGAGATTAATCAATCAATCAATCAATGTACATGCGCAAACATAGATAATGAAACAAACAATTAAAGAAAATCGACCTCATTAGAGCATCCTGGGAAATATGATAATGAGGGGCGTGGTTTTGGTTGAAAGTGAATGTGTATGAGTTTCAGGTTCCTGTATTAGGGTAAAACAAGAACTTCAAAATAAGGCCATATGAATACGTATGTTATTGTGTTAAAGGTCCCAGTCATCCTGATTCCCATGTAAAATAGCCTTTTGAGTGACTAAAATATCACCCATAATATTTACTTTGGATATAAATTATCAGACATTTCTCTCATTTATAACTACCAGGAAGTATGAAAAGACAGGCTGAGTGGGCGGGGAATTTACATTAATGAGCTTGCCTTGACTGACAGCTCGTGTGTCTCTCACAGCAGCACTGTGTTGACTGGTGGATGTGTTGACTTGACAACTGCACTATACACACACTTACACATTCATTTAGTATTGTATATATGTGGTAGTGGTGGAGTAGGGGCCTGAGGGCGCACAGTGTGTTCTGAAATCTGTGAATGCTGCCTGCAGCTAATGGAGTTTCTTAATAATAAATACAAATACAAACTGTGTCAGAGTTTTGAATGACCCTTCCCCCCTTTTTGTTCCATGCTGCCTGAAGACCAAGCTAGGCAGTAACTAGCTAACTCCAGACACAGATGAAAGGGGAAACATATAAGTATCTTTGAGATAGATTAATAGGTTCAACTTTTAATTACATTTTCTGAAACCCGACAGTAAAATGTTGGCACCAGTAGAGTAGCTACTGAGAGCGTTAGGGTGATGTCACTCTAGTCCCTGAATAATCCCACCTCCTGAATCCAGGTGTTTAACACAGGGGAGGGATCCAGTGACTTCACGATGAAACTTTATCAATGCAGAAAAACAAGCCATTTTTCATACATTGATCTGGTTTCATCCAATTATCAAGATTTCCGCATTTCATTAGCTTAAATATATAGAATTTGAATAACATAATTACTTAGCAACTTACTTGGGGAACTCCACATGTCAATAAGTGGATGACTGCAACAACCATGACTCTGTCACTAACAAACACAGTCATGGGTGGTAACTCTACGATTTAGTCAAAAGGCATGGCACTCTGGGAAATATTTTAGTCAGGCTTTACAATAAGCAGTGTCAATTTAACACTGTTCAAGTATCTACAGTATATATAATCTATATATAACAATGTTCCGATATCACAGACTCAACACTTTCGGTGTTGATTTAACACTCTATTTATTTATCTTTTAACACTGCATAATTAGCTTTGTGTGTAAGAGTTAGAGAGTGGGTGTGTTTGAGTGATAAGGCTAAAGCAACAGACTGTTGAGGAGGGAGGTCGGGGCAGGTGCATCTACAACAGCTGAAAGTCCAACAGCAAGGCTCAGGTCAACATGGCAGTGATGCCATTGTTTATCAAAAGTGTTTATTTTTTATGTCGAA
This sequence comes from Salvelinus sp. IW2-2015, assembly GCF_002910315.2. Lineage (NCBI taxonomy): Eukaryota > Metazoa > Chordata > Actinopteri > Salmoniformes > Salmonidae > Salvelinus > Salvelinus sp. IW2-2015. The sequence goes on along the minus strand of NC_036858.1, from coordinate 3,045,366 downwards.
ATAAACCCCAATATCTCAACAACTGAGAGAATATGTGTGTGTACATTGTATAATCAATTAGTGAGAGCCTTGAATATGACTTTAATTTGTATCCACTGTATGAATCGACTTGACAAAAGCGATCCACTCGAACGCGACCAGTGTGTATACAGTATATGTGTGCGTTCATGCGTACCACATAGAATCTGGTGTGTGTATGTGTACATGTCTTCCTATGTGTGTGGTGGTGTGTGTGTGTGTTGTGTGTGTGTGTGTGTGTGTGTGTGTGTGTGTGTGTGTGTTGTGTGTGTGTGTGTGTGTGTGTGTGTGTGTGGTGTTGTGTGTGTGTGTGTGTGTGTATCATGCTCTGTGTGTGTTCGAGAGAGACCTCTATCAAAGTTCAGGCCATTTAAATATGTATTTATTTTTTTCCACAGATGCAACCAGAGCCTCCTGGGTCCCTAATGGCTCTCACCATGTTGAACCCTGGGCTGCCAGGGTCTGGCCCCTGTTTCTGTTATTAACTATCCTTGTATGGATACAGCTCCCCCGAGCTCTATGGAGGATACAGGCTCAATAAGACCTTTCCTGGAATTCCCTCCAACCAACACCCCACATGAGCTGCTCTAACGTGGTTTTACTTCCTCTTGTCTTCTCTCTCTTCTTTCTTATGTTCACTGGTGTTGTCTGGTGTGGTTTGTGTATTTGGTTGGTTGGAGGGGAATGTGTGTGTGTTGTGTGTGTGTGTGTATATCTGTGTGTGTGTGTGTGTGTGTGTGTGTGTGTGTGTGTGTGTGTGTGTGTGTCTGTAAAATACAACAATCCAAAACTGGATTAGAGTGTGGATACAACTTCTTCCAACTCTATAATATTGCAGGCTGCTCCACCTGGGACGCTGCCTGGTGGAACTTCATTCCACACTGTGAACTGAAAAAAATACCACCAGTCCCACAGAGACTTGCACAGGGTGTTAATTAAGGTGAACACTCTGGGCAGCTCTACAGGGAAGAACACAGTACACCATCAAGACATTTTTACTTTACTTCACAGCTCTACTGTGAGATTGCATGGGGTGATATTTTAACAGTTTAAAAAAGCATTGCAGTTGTGAAAACTCAATCACTTATGAATSATAGTCAGAGTGGAACTTATAACAAAAAGAGTTTGAAATGGATCATACTGCTGATTGCATCATGTATTACCATTAATACATTGCAAACCCAYATACTGTCAATGTTGGAAAGTATTGGCAGTGATACAACCTCTTATAAAACCAACAGCACTTATTCCTCCTCCACCAAGCTTTACAGTTGGTACTATGAATTGGGGCAGGTTGGCATCTGCCAAACCCAGATTAGTCCGTCGGACTGCCAGATGGAAATGCGTGATTCATGACTCCAGAGAACATGTTTTCACTGCTTCAGAGTCCAATGGCAGCGAGTTTACACCACTCAAGCTGACGCGTGGCATTGTGCATGGTGATCTTAGGCTGCACGTTGCTTCCAGAGACCGTTTGGAACTTGGTGGTGAGTGTTGCAACTGAGGACAGACAATTTTTAGGTGCTACGCACTTCAGCCCTCGGCGGTCATGCTCTGTGAGCTTTTGTGGCCTACTACTACGTGGCTGAGCTGTTTTTGCCCCTAGACGTTTCCACTTCACAATAACAGCCCTTACAGTTAACTGTGGCAGCTCTAGCAGGGCAGAGATTTGAAGAACTGACTTGTTGGAAAGGTGGCATGCTATGACGGTGCCATATTGAAAGTTACTGAGCGCTGCAGTAAGGCCATTCTCCTGCCAATGTTTGTCTATGGAGATTGCATGGCTCTGTGCTCGATTTTCTACACATGTCAGCAACGGGTGTAGCTGAAATAGCTGAATCCACTAATTTGAAGGGGTTTCAAAATGCTTAAGTATATATAGTGTATCTACAATATCAAATGTGTAATTCCACAATAAAACAATACTACAACATTACAGTATACATCTGTGTAGTGTGCATGTTTTAGCCTGTGTGTGTGTGTCTCCTTTCACAATCCGCATTGTTCCATAAKGTGTTGTTTTATCCGTTTTTTGGGGGGATTTTACTGCTTGCTTGAGTTATTTAACGTTGAATCGAGTCCCATGTAGTCATGGCTCTATGTATGACTTCGCATTTTCCACAGTCTTTTCTGGAATTGGGGACGGTGAAGAGACCCCTTGTGGCATATCTTGTGGGGTATGCATGGGTGTCTAAACTATGTGCTGGTCGTTTAAACAGACAGCTCAGCGCTTTCAGCATGTCAATACTTCTCACAAAAAGCAAGTACTGATGCAGTTAATCTCTCCTCTACTTTGAGCCAGGAGAGTTTGACATGCATGTTATTGATTTGTACATTTAAGGGCCAGACGTGCTGCTCTGTTCTGGTCCAACTGTAATTTGCCTATGTCTCTTCTTTGTGGCACTTGACCATATGACAAAGTCCAGGTACAATAAAGAAAGGGCCTGTACAACTTGTTTTGTTGATAGCGATGTCAAGAAAAGCAGAGCAGCGCTTTATTACGGGCATAGTTATATAGGTCACTCACACACCGACTGGTGCATAAGGGGAGCAACAAAGGCTCTCCACTTGTCTGTCTCTTGCCATATTCTCCACCACTCCGCTGAGACTGTTGGAGCTGAGTCTCGATGGTTCTCCGCCTTGTTGTTTTGGGCCTCTGCAAAAGGTGATTTACTTTAAATATCTCTTTTCCATGAGAGGACGTAATCACGTTGGGGGATACTTGACCTGGGGAAAAGGTTATTGGGGTTCATGCATGTTTCGGGGTTGTCGCTGAACGCTGAAGCCTGAACCCTGAGAGGAACCTTCATTATCTAGCCTATCCCATCCTGTAAAGGCGATTTGCAGCACTGACCAGCCTGCATTGTGTTACGTAGTTAGATAATAAGATAGCACTACCTAACCAGCCAGTTTATATGCAGCTTACTGTTAGCTCGTTGCTCCAGAGAAAATAGCTAGCTAACCAGCTAGTAACATTAGTAAATGAAAACATTAGGTAAATAGCCAGCAGTAGCTAGCTAAATTATCTAATGTAAAGTACGACCCCGCAGAGTACGACCCTGCCTCACACAGGAAGCGGCGCAGGTCCTAATCCAGGCACTTGTCATCTCCCGTCTGGATTACTGCAACTCGCTGTTGGCTGGGCTCCCTGCCTGTGCCATTAAACCCCTACAACTCATCCAGAATGCCGCAGCCCGTCTGGTGTTCAACCTTCCCAAGTTCTCTCACGTCACCCCGCTCCTCCRMTCTCTCCACTGGCTTCCAGTTGAAGCTCGCATCCGCTACAAGACCATGGTGCTTGCCTACGGAGCTGTGAGGGGAACGGCACCTCCGTACCTTCAGGCTCTGATCAGGCCCTACACCCAAACAAGGGCACTGCGTTCATCCACCTCTGGCCTGCTCGCCTCCCTACCTCTGAGGAAGTACAGTTCCCGCTCAGCCCAGTCAAAACTGTTCGCTGCTCTGGCACCCCAATGGTGGAACAAACTCCCTCACGACGCCAGGTCAGCGGAGTCAATCACCACCTTCCGGAGACACCTGAAACCCCACCTCTTTAAGGAATACCTAGGATAGGATAAAGTAATCCTTCTAACCCCCCCCCCCTTAAAAGAGTTAGATGCACTATTGTAAAGTGGTTGTTCCACTGGATATCATAAGGTGAATGCACCAATTTGTAAGTCACTCTGGATAAGAGCGTCTGCTAAATGACTTAAATGTAAATGTAATGTAAAATAATAGCTCACCAGCAAATTAGTGTAGCTTATATTCAAGGTATTCTCAGGTACTTTTGTATATTTTTTAGCCAGCAGTACTAAACTGGTCCCTAAAAATTCTGTACTATGTCACTTATTGCAGATATGTGTACCATGTCAGCACTCTGTCTCACTCTTCAGTGGGTGCTAGCTGTCACTCATATTGCGAGGGGCTGAAGAATGAGCTTCCTTACATTAATTTTCCTTACATTAATTTGGGTTCAACCAATGAGGGTTGAACCCAAATTAATGTAAGGAAAATGGCGCAGCAAAGCATCCAGAAAAAAAAGTTGCTTTCAAACTTGGGATTTCGTGGCTAATTGATGTGAAACAGTAATTAGATGCAATGTTACCTATTTTAAGCTACGAAGAAGGCAACATGAAACAATATTATTTAGAATTTGATTGGCTGATGGGAAACAATGGGCGGATTTGGGTCGAGCCCCGATTCAAACTGAGCCAATGTGTGCTCCATGGAGAAGGGTGTAATAGCAGACTGCAATTAGGGGTATTTTCTGATATCAGCCTTTCTTAATGTCAAGATACACCTATTGATGCTCGTCATTGGTCCATGGCCGTCAGGGACAACAGTTGTTGACAACTGTATAATTGTTGCTCAGCCTAACCCTAACCCTTTTCCTAACCTTAACCTCATTATCCTAACCTGCCACGCTAATTTACTTAACCTGCTGTGCAAACAAATCATCCGTGTAGAAAACCATCAGTCTCTTAACACAGAAACTGACCAATGGCTGGCACCAATGTGTGTATCCTGATATCAAGGAACGCCCACATCAAGAAATGCCCTGAACTGCGGTCTGCAATTACACCTTATTGGCTCCTTGCACTGGCCTTGGAAGTCACATGTTTGTTTGTGAAGAAATAGGTTGGATATGTAATATTCGTCTTTGTAGAGAGAAGTTTCTTATCTTAATATCCACGCCTTATATAAATTGTGGCAGCAGCTGGTGAACAGAACTTTTAACAGAAATTACGAACTTTGTGTTCCATTTTGCAACATTAGTTAGCCAGCTAGTTTATAGGAACTGTGAAGCTAACAACCAGCCCGGCATTAATGCTAGCTAGTCAAGACCAACAACAAAACTAACAAACAGACTATACAGCTATAAGTGAGTGGAATAACAACCAGAATACCAGCTATAATGAGTGAATAACAACATCCGAATACAGCTATAAAAGAGTGGAATAACACATCTCCGACTATACAGCTAATAGAACGAGTGGAATAACACATTCCGACTATACAGCTATAAATGAGTGGAAATAACAACCAGAATATAACAGCTATAAATGGTGGAAATAACATTCCAGACTAATACAGCTATAAATACGAGTGGAATAACACTCCGAACTATACAGCTATAAATGAGTGGGAATAACCAACCAAACTATCAGCCTATAAATTAGTGGAATAACAACCAGACTATACAGCTATAGAAATGAGTGGAATAACAACCAGAATATACAGCTATAAATGAGTGGAATAACATTCAGACTATACAGCTATAAATGAGTGGAATTACAACCAGAATATACAGCTATAAATGAGTGGAATAACATTCAGACTATACAGCTATAAATGAGTGGAATTACAACCAGAATATACAGCAATAAATGAGTGGAATAACATTCAGACTATATGATAGTTTGAGGAATTTATTGGATAGCAGATTCCAAATAAATCACTTATCGAACGCAGCAAGGGGGACGTTTTACTGCCAATGGGACCTACCGAGAGGCACGTGAGGTGACGTCAGAGAGCCTGTTGCTGCTGAATCCTATGTGAGTACTGACCATGTGAGTACTAACCATGTGAGTACTGACCATGTGACTTCCAGTTAGAAAAGAAAGAAGAAGGCATTTGATAATCAAAGACTGATCGTGAGTTTTATGTAGTATGTAAAAGTGTATTTAATATTTTTTTTTTATTGTTAGTATTCCTATTCAAAATGTGCTTGAATGCAATGGATAGCATCAATGGATTGATCATTTATGAAGTTGCTGTCTAAGTTATGTTATAATAGCAAAGAAAGCCAACTCCTCTGCAATGTAGTTATTTGTACAGCCCATACACAATTACAGGTCTGTTCAGTGCTCTATATCATCAGTGTTTACCATAGTATCCTACCGATACCTTCATCACAACTTGTTTTTGTAAGAAGTGTTGACAAGCTGAATGCACCAAGCTATCTGATATATTGTTGTCTCTACCTTCTTGCCCTTTGTGATGTTGTCTGTGCCCAATAATGTTTGTACCATGTTTTGTGCTGCTACAATATTGTGCTGCTACCATGTTGTCTTGCTACTATGTTGTTGTCATGTGTTTCTGGCTTGCTGGGCTGTTGTCTTTGGTCTCTCTTTATGTAGTGTTGTGTTGTCTCTCTTGTCGTGATGTGTGTTTTGTCCTATCTTTTAATTGTTTTATTTATTTTTAATCCCAGCCCTCGTCCCCGCAGGAGGCCTTCTGCCTTTTGGTAGGCCGTCATTGTAAATAACAATTTGTTCTTAACTGACTTGCCTAGTTAAATAAAGGTGAAATAAAATAAAATATCTGTTTAAACTACTAGCACACAACTCGGAAACCTATGCATACCCCACAAGACATGCCACCAGAGATCTCTTCACAATGGGGCGGCAGGTAGCCTAGTGGTTAAAGTGTTGGTCTTGTAACCGAAAGGTTACAAGATTGAATCCCTGAGCTGACAAGGTAACAATCTGTCGTTCTGCCCCTGAACAAGGTAGTTAACCCACTGTTCATAGGCCATCATTGAAAATAAGAATTTGTTCATTAACTGACTTACCCAGTTAAATAAGGGTAAAATATATACATATATTTTTAAAATCCCCAAATCCAGAACAGACTAATGGGAGGCGCACAGTACTACAGAGAGCCATGGCTACATGGAACTCTATTCCACATCAGGTAACTGATACAAGCAGTCATAAAAAAAAAAAGAATGATAATACATCTTATGGAACTGTGGCGCCTGTGAAGAAACACACACGCAGGTACAGACACACGCAGGTACAGACACACGCAGGTACAGACACACGCAGGTACAGACACACGCAGGTACAGACACACGCATTGTTGTATCGTGGTGTTATACATTCTGTATTGTTGATATGTAGTGGTGTAACAATGTTAAAAATGTACTGTGCCTTAATGTGTTTGGACCCCAGGAAGAGTAGCTGCTGCCTTGGCAACAGCTAATGGGGATCCCCAAGAAATACAAATACCTATGCATTCTTGTACGCACTGTATGACTGTGTACATTGTGTGTATGATAGCAGCCATCTACATTACATGCCTGGTAGTAGATTCAAATGTTTCTGAGATACTGTACACATCGCTCTCCTTCTCTGCAGGTTCAATATGTAAATTCCCACACTCGACTCTCCCACTTCACTGTAAACTAGATTAAAGTTCCCCTATGCTGCTCATGCTGAGGAATTACACCATCGCTATTTTACAAGTCAACATTTATTGAGATGAATCTTTTCCTGGAGGCAGCGCTAAGCTTTTTGCACTAGACGGGCGAGCTGCAAAGAAAACATTTGCTTAGGCCTATATAGTAAAAATGTATGAAAACACAAATGTGCATTTGGTTAGGGTTAGGGTTAGGCATAAGATTAGCAGTGTGGTTAAGGTTAGGGATAGATTGAGGACCATAATGGAAATAAGTCCCAGACTTTATTGTGTGTTATCCTCGATGATTTTATTCATGTGCATGTATGGCTTTTAAGTTTTATGCGTGCTTTTTTTTTTTTATGGTCGAATTAATAAACTAAACTAAAATTCCGAGAACAGTTCATAATAATGCCTGGAACGGAGTGAATGGAATGGCATTCAGGAGGCTGAAGAAATTTGGAGAAAAATAAAAAACACTCACAAACTTTTACAGATGCACAATCGAGAGCATCCTGTCGGGCTGTRTCACCRCCTGGTACRGCAACTGTTCCGCCCACAACCGCAAGGCTCTCCAGAGGGTAGTGAGGTCTGCACAACGCATCACCGGGGGCAAACTACCTGACCACCAGGACAACTACACCACCCGATGTCACAGGAAGGCCAAAAAGATCATCAAGGACAACAACCACCTGAGCCAATGCATGTTCACCCCGCTATCATCCAGAAGGCGAGGTCAGTACAGGTGCATCAAAGCTGGGACCGAGAGACTGAGAAACAGCTTTTATCTCAAGGCCATCAGATTGTTAAACAGCCATCACTAACATTGAGTCGCTGCTGCCAACATACTGACTCAAATCTCCAGCCAGTTAATAATAAAAAAATGGATGTAATAAATGCATCACTAGCCACTTTAAACAATGCCACTTTACATAATGTTTACATACCCTACATTACTCATCTCATATGTATATACTGTACTCTATACCATCTACTGCATCTTGCCTATGCCTTTCGGCCATCGCTCATCCATATATTTATATGTACATATTCTTATTCATTCCTTTACACTTGTGTGTATAAGGTAGTTGCTGTGAAATTGTTAGATTACTTGTTAGATATTACTGCACGGTCGGAACTAGATGCACAAGCATTTCGCTACACTCRCATTAACATCTGCTAACCATGTGTATGTGACCAATACAATTTTATTTKATTTGATTTTGCATGGAAACCATGTGTTTGATGTATTTGATACCATTCCACCCATTCCGGTCCAGCCATTACCATGAGCCTGTCTTYCCCAATTAAGGTGCCACCAACCTCCTGTGGTTAGGTTTAAAAACAGATTGTATTACTTTGTGGCTGTGCCAGCTAGACTACCCTGAGTTGCCTCCAGTACATGAGTCATCCCAATAAATGCCAATCTGCATTTAACATGGCAGCAGATGAACGATCTTGCTCGCTCCTCCGAGATACAGGGCAAATTTATCAAGTGAATATAGACATGCATTGCATGCAGGGGAGCGACACGGTTATGGTTGCCGGCACATTCAATCACATCGCTGGAATAGGCCCCTATCTCTATTTTTCTTCATCACTCAGATGCAAATAAAAGACATCAATCAAGCAGTATGACAGCCCTCAGCAGATAACTAACTGTTAGCATAATGATTGCCTTGCAGACGCAACTCACGCTGTGGGCATGTTCAGGGGCTCACAGTTGGTTAGCCAGCTGGTCAGTTTTGTCTGGCCAGTGTGCGTGCATTTGTGTGTGTGTGTGTACGTAACGATGTGCACGTGTTAAATCTCTGTTGTATCCACCAAAAACAGCAGTATTGCCAAATTAAACCTCACAAGTCCAACCGGACGACTAAATCACTAGATCCATGCAAAAACACACCTCTAAAAAGAAAAATAGGCTAACTAGAAAACATCAGCTACTCAATCATAACCCTCCCGCCTGCCCTCCCTCAGCTCTTGCTCCAGGCTCTCTCTTATCCCTTAACATTATGAGTGAGTTTACAGGGCGAGAAGTTTCTTTGTGCTCTCTATCTCTCTGGGAAATCTCAGAGGGACCAATCAGTGCCCAGATAATCCCACAGTCTAATATGAGCTCCTGTTTTCTCTCTGACAGTCTACCTCTCCTCCTCGCCCACAATCTGCAATTCAAAAGCATTTAGAGGGATGGAAAATCCTTAATACCGATAGTGTTTTTTCTGTTTTCTGAGCTGAGATATTCCCATCTCTGCCTCATGATATTAATCTTTAATGGAGCTCTCTCTCTCTCTCCCCTTTTTCTCTCTGCATAGTTTTTTCATCTAATGCTTGTGTGCAACAGTCTTACATTATCTTCCCTTTCCTCTGGAGTCAAGTGACAACCAATGAGCAGCAACTACACAAAAACAAGATACAGTAGCTCCTACATGTCAATGTAAACACGCTGTGATAACCTACCACGAATCATTTACAGTGCATTCGGAAATTGTAGAAACATCTCAAGGATGATCAATGGAAACAGGATGCACCTGAGCTTAAGTTCGAGTCTTATATCGAAGGGTCTGAATACTTTTGTAAATGTGATATCTGTATTTTTTTTTAATACATTTGCTAAAGTGTCTAAAAACTGTTTTTGCTTCGTCATCATGGGGTATTGTGTGTAGATTGATGAGGGGGAAAAAACTATTTAATCCATTTTAGTATAAGGCTGTAACGTAACAAAATGTGGAAAAAGTCAAGGGGTCTGAATACTTTCTGTATGCACTGTATGTGTAATTTAATGCATGCCTGGGCAATTATTTTCCATGGAGGGCCACATTAGAATATATTTTTTCCATCGCGAGCCAGAATCATATTACAGGATTATACATYATGTGTATGACTGTGTTGACAGATATATCTACTGTAAATCACATCCAGATATGCTACTTATTTTACTTTTTTAACATGCACAGAAATAAACCACATCCATGTTCTCCTTTTGGTAGGAGATTTCATTATGAAACATGCCATGAACTACACGGAGGGAAAAGTACACTGTGCATTTAGCATCACAGACAGAACTCTTGTTAACAGGTATGCACAAAAACTCAAGAAAGAGAGAGAGCTCAACATTACATTTAAACTAGTCAATCAGTGTGAGGAGTGAAGTCTCTGATGGGCATTGACTAAAGCAGTGAAGTCAGGTATAGTTTCTGACGTCGCTATGCGTAGGATTGCTGAGAGGTGAGAGTCAGTAAGAAATTATCTGTGGCTTGACTTGTCATATTTCATCACTGAAAATGTCTGTTCACATACATTGGTTGACCCAAACAGTACAAACATCTTCTGAGCATGACTCCTAATCTTTGGAAAATGTTGTTCATCGAGAGATGCATAGAACCTTGTCAGTGACATTGTTTTGAATAGTTCTTCAATCACTGCATCAGACTGAAGATCGATAAGCTCAAGTTGCAGGTCAGTGGGAGTGTTATCCATATTGAAGGTGAAAGGAGAGGAAACCAACAGCATGTCGTTTTCCAACACTTTGAAATCCTTAAAACGACAAGAAAACTCACAGTTCAAAGCACGCAGCAGCGTTGTATACTTCTCCCACTGGTCATCTTATAGGGAACAGACTAGTAGTGTCAGAAGGTGTGTTAAATTGTTAGCTTCTACTTGGCAGGTCAGGGGGAGTAATTTTCCCTTGAAGGCTTTGACAAGACTGTACATCTGATGTGCAAAAATGCCCTTCCCTTGTAGTTTGCAATTCAGTTCATTCATGAGGGCCATGACGTCCACGGTAAAGGCAAAATCAGCCAACCATTCTTTATCTTGCAGTTGAGGAAAATCCACATATTTTACTTTAATATGCAAAAACTCAGCAATCTCTGACTTCAGGTCCCACACCCTTTTAAGCACCTTCCCCAAACTCAGCCATCTCATGTTTGTGAGGTAGGGGAGATCTGCATGACCTGACTCTGTCTCTTCAAACAGTGAGACAAACTGCCTGTGGTTTAAAGATGTAGGTCTTATGAAGTTTATCACTTTAGTGACTGTATCCACAACATGACTCATTTTCAGAACACATTTACAGAGCACCTCCTGATGAATAATGCAACGCAGGAAAATCATTTTCTGATCTGGGTTCAGCTCAGCAACTTGATCTTATATCCTTTTCAAAAGGCCAACGTTTTTTCCTGTCAAGTTTGTGCGCCCATCTGTGGTCCCACTGGATAACTTTTCAAAACTCAGTCCCAGCTTTGCCACACACTTATTTCCCTGTGGTTGTGCTCTTCATTGACTGCACTGAAGCTCCTCTGTAATTTCAACGTCTGGGGTTATGCCTCATAAGAATATCAACAACTGCGCTGTGTCACGTGCATCACTGCTCACATCCAGAGCCAAGGAGAAATAGGTGAAATACTTTACCTTGTCTTTCAACTGTTGTTCCATATTCTCTGTGATGTCCTCAACACGCCGTGTCACTGTTCATCTTGACAGGGAAACATTTTGAAACAGCTCTTTCTTGTTGGGGCCCTCAGCGAATGGCTTGCATTGTTTAGAAATTTTGTAGGACAGTACATAGCTAGCTCTCGCAATTCCGTCGCTTGTTGAATGCTGTTTTGTGAAAAGTCCTTGCTGCTTTTGCAGCTGAGAAAGCAACTCTTTCGAAGAATTTGCCCTGTGCTCAGAAGACATATTCCTATATTTCTCTGCATGCTTCGTCTGGAAGTGTGGGGACAAGTCGTAGTCTTTCAAGACAGAGATTATCTCTTTGCATACTAGCACACAGCTATCCCTGATACAGTTGAAGTTGGAAGTTTACATACACCTTAGCCAAATTCATTTAAACTCAGTTTTTCACCATTCCTGACATTTAATCCTAATAAAAACGCCCTGTCTTAGGCCAGTTAGGATCACCACTTTATTTTAAGAACGTGAAATGTCAGAATAATAGTAGAGAGAATTACTTATTTCAACTTTTATTTATTTATTCACATTCCCAGTGGGTCAGAAGTTTACATACACTTAAAATGTATTGGGAAGCATTGCCTTTAAATTGTTTAACTTAGGTCAAACGTTTTGGGTAGCCTTCCACAAGCTTCCCACAATAAGTTTGGTGAATTTTGGCCCWTTCCACCTGACAGAGCTGGTGTAACGGAGTCAGGTTTGTAGGCCTCCTTGCTCACACACTTTTTCAGTTCTGCCCACAAATTTTCTACAGGATTGAGGTCAGGGCTTTGTGATGGCCACTCCAATACCTTGACTTTGTTGTCCTTAAGCTATTTTGCAACAACTTTGGAAGTATGCTTGGGGTCATTGTTCATTTGGAAGACCCATTTGCGACCAAGCTTCCTGACTGATGTTTTGAGATGTTGCTTCAATATATCCACATAATTTTCCTTCCTCATTTTGCCATCTATTTTGTGAAGTGCACCAGTCCCTCCTGCAGCAAAGCACCCCCACAAAATGATGCTGCCAGCCCCGTGCTTCACGGTTGGGATGCAAACCGTAGTCTGTCATTCTTGTGGTGGTTTTGGAGCAGTGGCTTCTTCCTTGCTGAGCGGCCTTTCAGGTTATGTCGATATAGGACTCGTTTTACTGTGGATGTAGATACTTTTGTACCTGTTTCCTCCAGCACCTTCACAAGGTCCTTTGCTGTTGTTCTGGGATTGATTTGCACGTTTCGCACCAATGTACGTTCATCTCTAGGAGACAGAACGCGTCTCCTTCCGGAGCGGTATGACGGCTGCGTGGTCCCATGGTGTTTATACTTGTGTACAATTGTTTGTACTGATGAACGTGATACCTTCAGGCGTTTGGAAATTGCTCCCAAGGATGAACCAGACTTGTGGAGGTCTACAATTTTTTTTCTGAGGTCTTGGCTGATTTCTTTTGATTTTCCCATGATGTCAAGAAAAGAGGCACTGAGTTTGAAGGTAGGCCTTGAAATACATCCACAGGTCTATGTAAACTTCTGACCCACTGGAATTGTGATACAGTGAATTATAAGTTAAATAATCTGTCTGTAAACAATAGTTGGAAAAATGACTTGTGTCTTACACAAAACAATAGTTTGTTAACAAGAAATTTGTGGAGTGGTTGAAAAACGAGTTTTAATGACTCCAACCTAAGTGTACGTAACCTTCCGACTTCAACTGTACCTCATAAAATACATATTTCAATGTCCACTCTTGCTGGATCACCCTACATTCATAGTATACTGTACTTTCCTTTTCTTTGAAGTCTTTGAAAAACACATTTCTGCGCAATTTCTAGCTGGATACTATTTGTAACTGTGACGTGTGTGTCAGCCTGTCAGTCACTCTCTGTCCTCATGCAGTTGTTATTTATACGTGCCTTCAAAATAAATATCCCAGAAGCGGTGGGAGTTAAATCATTACACAAAGGCAAGTATTCATTTGGCTTTTAATTTGAATAACAAATACGTTTTTCAAAACTTTACTATCGCAAATTCTGAATGTGATCTGAGCATGATTCCAGGGGCCGTATTGATTCAGGTCGCGGGCCCTGGGCCGGCCTTTACCCAGGCCTTCTCTAATGGGTCTCTTGTTGGTGATTGTCCTGTTTTATTCCATAGTTATTGTGTGTAGAAGCTTTCATCCTCCTCCCTTGTTATTGTCCTGGTAGAGATGGTTGGTCTGGCCGACAGTGGAATGTTATGGAGCTTTTTGGCGCTGAGCATTTTTTGCGCTACGGTTCTGGAACTCAAAGGTTCTGGACCATTCTACTATGGAACTCATTGGCTAGCTGAGCAACACTTTCTGTAAGCAAATGTGATTGGACTGCCCGCAGAGGCACTGTGCCACCTGCCAATAGCAACACTGCATGCACAATCTAATCTGCACGCTTTAGGCTGAGACAAAAAACAACACACGTGTTCAAGGTCGACAGGTAGCCTATCGGTATAGAGTGTTGGGCCAGTTACTGAAAGGTTGCTGGTTTGACTAGATGAAACCACTGTTAATGTGATGTTGAGTAACGCACTTAACCCTAATTGCTTCTGTAAGTTGCTCTGGATAAGAGTGCATGTTTTATTACTTATATCACTTCTAAAGACAGACTTGCCTGAAGATGACAGTTTATCAAGATAGTTTAGTTTTAAGAGACACTCTGGACCAATTTACAGTAGTGAGTGCATACTTTTAAATTTTTTACACTGGTCCCCAGTGGGAATCGAACCCATAACCCTGGCGTTGCAAGTGCCGTGCTCTACCAACTGAGGGGGCCTGGAACAGTGATGCAACCTCGGGTAGCTGTTTGCTACCTCAGGCCAGTAAATATAATTGTTCTAGTCTAGTATAGGGGTATGTAGAGTAGAATGTGTTTTGAATGGGAGAGGGAACAGATGCAATGTCTAAAATAACAATGAACAACCTACAGACCCCAGCATAGAGACACAGCAACCTGAGCCTGAACCACAGAATGAATGTTAACAGTAACTGAAACCTACAACCATGCAATGGAGATGTTTATATCAATTGGCCTGTGGTGGAGCTGGCACGGGAACAGGGAAATACATCCTGCTACTCCAGCAGGGCTATTACCCATTGTTGGTCTTGAGTAGATGGGATGTAACAGCCAGAACTACAAAATGAGATGCATCTGGAAAAAGGCAGTTGTTTTTCTTCCATCTCTCTCTCTCTCTCTCTCTCTCTCTCTCTCTCTCTCTCTCTCTCTCTCTCTCTCTCTCTCTCTCTCTCTCTCTCTCTCTCTCGGGAAGTAAGCAGGGGTGAATTTACTGAAAATTATGTGAACAAACAAAGTGAAAAGACAACCAGACATACCAGGGAAATGATTTTGAACATTTTGAATGTTCGAGGGAGAGACAGGAGCTACAGTCGCTTGTCGTCGAGCACATGGTTTCCCAAACTCAAATAACCAACTCATCATCAAACTGCTGTGTAGTGCTAGGGCCAAAACCAGGGGGGGCCCAGGACTGAGTTTGGGAAACCCTGGTCTAGAAGATATTGAGAATTATTCAGTTGGTGACCAATTTAGAATGGGATGCTTGTTACATCTTAGTAAGGCATTGCAATAGCAACTAAAGTTAAATGGTATAAGTCTCAATGTTTTTTGTAATTAATGTTAGGCAGTTCGGCAGCTCCACAAGTTATCTACTAAACTTCATAACCTGGAAGTTTCACACTCCTTTCCGATCTCTGTGGCAAGACTCTCCAGTCTCACTGCTGTCTTTAGCTGGCACAAACACGACTTTGAGAAACTGAGCGACACAGCTGATTCAACATGATCACCAGGTGAGTTGTGATCAGGGTATTGTGTGTGGGATCATTGGCTCCACTTGGGCAGTGATCAACTGACAGACAGACTGCAGTATCTCCCTGGGCTGTTTAGGTGTTGGAGCCWAGACCTCGGAATGCCAGGAGGGAGCTTCAGTTTCTGAGCTGTAGATAATCAACAGATGGTTTCTCTATGTGCTGTGCCATCTCATGCCTGTCATGTGCACTGGTTCACACAAAGTCTGCAGGCAGCTCGATATCATGTGGCCACAGGTGGGATTATCACATCCCCCTCACTCCACACAAATTCAACAAGAAAGATGACAGAACCACTAGAAGTGTCCTGAGTTGACCTTTGATTACTATTGTTCACTTCATGTATGAATATACAGTTGAAGTCGGAAGTTTACATACACTTAGGTTGGAATCATTAAAACTCGTTTTTCAACCACTCCACAAATTTCTTGTTAACAAACTATAGTTTTGACAGAAGTCATTTTTCCAAAAACTATTTACAGGCAGATTATGTCACTTATAATTCACTGTATCACAATTCCGGTGGCTCAGAAGTTAACATACACTAAGTTGACTGTGCCTTAAAAATAACTTGGAAAATTCCAGAAAATGATGTCATGGCTTTAGAAGCTTCTGATAGGGTAATTGACATGATTTGAGTCAATTGAGGTGTACCTGTGGATGTATTTCAAGGCCTACCTTGAAAACGCAGTGCCTCTTTGCTTGACATCATGGGGAAATCAAAAGATATCAGCCAGGACCTCAGAAGAAAAATTGTAGACCTCCATAAGTCTGGTTCATCCTTGGGAGCAATTTCCAAAACGCCTGAAGGTATCACGTTCATCTGTACAAACAATAATACGGAAGTATAAACACTATGGGACCACACAGCCATCATATTGCTCAGGAAGGAGACGCGTTCTGTCCCCTAGAGATGAACATACTTTGGTGTGAAATGTGCAAATCAATCCCAGAACAACAGCAAAGGACCTTGTTAAGATGCTGGTGGAAACAGGTACTAAAGTATCTACACTGCTCAAAAAATAAAGGGAACACTTAAACAACACAATGTAACTCCAAGTCAATCACACTTCTGTGAAATCAAACTGTCCACTTAGGAAGCAACACTGATTGACAATACATTTCACATGCTGTTGTGCAAAACTTCCAAAATAGATGGCATCATGAGTAAGGGAATTTATGTGGATATAATGAAGCAACATCTCAAGACATCAATCAGGAAGTTAAAGCTTGGTCGCAAATGGGTCTTCCAAATGGACAATGACCCCAGGCATACTTTCAAGTTGTGGCAACATGGCTAAGGACAACAAAGTCAAGGTTATTGGAGTGGCCATCACAAGCCTGACCTCAATCCTATAGAAAATTTGTGGGCAGAACTGAAAAAGCGTGTGTGAGCAAGGAGGCCTACAAACCTGACTCCGTTACACCAGCTCTGTCAGGAGGAATGGGCCAAAATTCACCCAACTTATTGTGGGAAGCTTGTGGAAGGCTACCCGACACGTTTGACCCAAGTTAACACATTTAAAGGCAATGCTACCAAATGCTAATTGAGTGTATGTACTTCTGACCCACTGGGAATGTGATGAAAGAAATAAAGACTGAAATAAATCCTCTCTTCTACTATTATTCTGACATTTCACATTCTTAAAATAAAGTGGTTATCCTAACTGACCTAAGACAGGGAATTTTTACTTGGTTTAAATTTCAGCAATGGTGAAAAACTGAGTTTAAATGTATTTGGCTGAGGTGTATGTAAATTCCGACTTCACTTTAGTTCACTTTCTATGGCTGTTTAAACTTCCTGGTATATACATATACAAGGCCTGCCACAACTTGAGCTGTAATAATGTCAGTGTATCTAGCCAAAGACTGTAGGCTTTGATTGCCAGTTTGGTCGAAACATTTAAAAAACAAACTACATTTCAGAACCAAATAGGTTAGTGACTTGTCGTGCTTACTTTCGTCTATGAGCCGAGACAAAGGAAATGTTCTACTGAGACACTCTCTCTGGTAGGACGATAAATTGATTATTTATAACAACATCATTATATCTAACTCAATGCCTCTGATTTTGTGTGTGTGTGTGTGTGTGTGTGTGTGTGTGTGTGTGTGTGTGTGTGTGTGTGTGTGTGTGTGTGTGTGTGTGTGTGTGTGTGTGTGTGTGTGTGTGTGTGTGTGTGTGTTGTGTGTGGGGTGTGTGTGTGTGTG
>NC_036858.1:3005626-3025950 GCF_002910315.2 Salvelinus sp. IW2-2015 | reverse complement strand
TGTGTGTGTGTGTGTGTGTACAATTCTCCCCCCTCCCTACCGAGGGTGTTGAAAAGCGAGGGACTTTTAAAAAATTGTTTTCCTGCAAACCTCAGCAGCTGTTCTTCCTCTGACTAATTAAAAAGCATGCTTGGCCTGCCCTTCACCTCTGCTAAGGAAACCAAACAACTTCAGCAGCAATGTGTTATTTGCACTATCTAGCAAAGTTATGATAGTTAACTACATGATCAAATGCTGTAATTTTTGCAGGTATGTTATTTTCTTGTCAGTTAGCTGACTTTCTTATCCAGAGCAACTAAGGTTAAGTGCCTTGCTCAAGGACACAGGCAGATTTTGCAACTGTTCAGTTTGGGGATTCAAACCAGCAACCTTTTGGTAACTAGACATACCCTCTTAACCACTAGTCTACCTGCTGCCATACATTTGTAAGGCTCTGGCCTATAGAGACCTCATTCACCATGCTACACCGATATGTAAATCAAGTAGATACATAGCTACAGTACAGACAGTAGACTGTCAGATGCATATTCATTTATAACAGTTTATGAGTAGCCAAATATTACTTTGTTATAAAAATGTGTGGGGGATGGTATAATATTTTAAGATGTAACATTTAAGTTTTACATGTTAGCTTTCACATGCTACACTAGCAATTTACTGTCCTATAATTTCAAATTCTGACTGCTTTTAGCTATGACTTAATTAGCCATATTCATCTTTAACACAGCCAGGAAATCCATCAGGTCCCTGTAACTCAATCTAATCTGGCTGAACTTGACCACAGAAGCCTGTATACACCCAACCACAGGCACTCTAGGACCACATCCATAGACATTGTACAAAACTGAAACATAATAACAATAATGAACCTCACTTTTTGTAACGTCTGTCCTATTCTATTGGTATTTACTATACCTATGTAGAATATTTGTTTCTACAATACTGTGTATACAGAGCTGTTTCCAACTGAATGAGAGGGGAGGCACAGCTAACGTATTCAGCGGATGTCCAGTCCATCTGATGTCCCTTTTGTCAGAATAAAGCCGACCGTCAGACCCTCAGCACGACTCTTCTTATGAGCACCATCACACATAGGCGCAGCACACCGGCTACATGTAGACCTACTTTTAACTGTTTTTGCTTACTTGTTTAATACCTTGTATGTGCTGTGTACTGCAATTCAGCTTTTAGATGCCACGTACGGCGTACATAATGCAATAAAACTCCAACTATGATGTGACATCAACAGGTCAAACATTCCAAACTGTACATCTAGTATCGCTGCCACTACACCCACCCTAGATTGGGAACTAATTCTACTACTTGTGACCAGAGCCACATCGAGCCATAACTAAATACAGTGCATAGCATGGAACTGTAATGTTCCTCTCATTGTAATTGACCCTTCGCTAAGCCCCGCCCCCTAATTTGGGACAACCAATCGCAGCACTCCAATGGATAGCATCTGTTGTCGAGTCCGGCACCTCAGCCAAGCTCACATTTTAAACGCATTGGAAGCCATTGAGGGCATGACAACAAAAATATGTTTACCCAACTACTAAATGTTTGAATGGCTAAATACTTGGAGAAGTGCACCAGGAGTACTTGCTACTGTGATTCCTGAAATGCAGATTCTCTTGGAGTATTTTTTGAATCTGAAATTATACTTTTGTTTCATTGTATGCTAGTTTAACTGGTTAGCTGTCAATCTCCTTGACCACCAAATGTTGCTAACTTTAGCTAGCTAGCCAGCTAATATGACAATGTGTTTTCTAAAAGTATGTTAACTAGCTAAGTTAGCCATCTTATGAATACAACTTTCATCTGCTGTCGACATCAGGACACGATTTGAGATCACTAGTTAGCTCCAAAAGTGGTTAACAGTGCATTCAGAGACATCCAGTGGCTAGACACACTACCACCTTCATTTTATAGGGTGTCCACCCACTCTGCCCAGAAAAATACACTTTGGTGATGATATTTCACTTCCTTATGTTATAAAATAAATGTTACCAACACGAAAATATGAATATTCTGATTCTGATTGGTTCAGTGGGGTCTTTTTTCGAACATTTCATATCCATAAAGTTGACAGAGCGGTGCGGCTTTCTCGCATAAACCTTTAAGGATTTTACATGTTGTGGTGGTCGTCTTCAAAGTTGTTTCCGCGGGTGGCAAAAAAGCGAAATTAGCATGATACGAGCTGAATTAAATGTTAAAGACTTTGAAAGTACAATGCTTGCGGTACACTCAGTACTCTGTTGACATTTCGCAGAGATACACTTGTTCATGTGAGAAATCTTTGAAAATTAACAGAAATGTGGCATTAATATAAAAATCTTATACTGAAATATGAAAATACTGTATGTCATGTCTCAAAATTGATATCTATCTTCATTTCTATATTGTTTTTTATCCTGCGGATTCGAGAAGAAAGATGACGAGTTCAATGGGAAAGTGAGCCTGTCAGGTAGCCTTCATTCTGACACAGCATCTAGCCTCGCTGAAGCGATGCTGTGCAAATGTCCTTCTTTTCACCACTTTTTTTCTCTGGCCTTATTTAGTCAACCTTATTTTTGCCATCCTATAAGATTTAAACGGATTATGATATGAGGTTTGGCCCAGGGGAAACCGGTGGGAGGAGCTATAGGAGGACGTGCTCGTTGTAATGGCTGGTATGGCACTAATGGAATGGAGTCAAACATTCCATTTGTTTGATACTGTTCCATTGATTCCATTCTTGTCTTTACAATGAGCCCTTCCTCCTATAGCTCCTCCCACCAGCCTCTATTGGTTTGGACCATTGGTTTTCTTAGACGATTATCTACACAATTAACATAATATTTTACCCATTGGTCAAAATATACATTTTTGATTGGACACCAGACATTTTACCATGTTCCCGTGAAGCAATTGTGATGACAGTCCACAACAACATACCCAAGAGTCTCCTGATTAGCAAGGGGTACGCTGTGTTAAATTTCATTGTGTATTATATATACAATTGAGATCACTGTGAGGGGATTTTGCCAGAGGTTCGTATGGGGAAATGGGCTTCCCGGGAAAATGTTGACTGAGGTTGCAACAGTAACCAAGGGGGGCGGGGTTAAGTGAAACGTCAATTTTACACACCTACAGCATCCATACTACCAGGGGAGCTGAGGTAAGCCAGAGCCCCCTCATCTGCCCCTCCTGCAGCTGTGTTTGTAGGCCTATTTGACCGCTGAGGGGTGTTTTCTCCTGCCAATATAGCCCCATGCGTGCTTTCAGGGGGCTTTGGATTCACACTGAGAGCGCCCATACAACTGTGAGTCTGCCACTGAGAGAGCTACACTGATAAAACATGACTGAGAACTTTCCAAAACACCTGTTGGAAGTCGTTTCAGATGTGATTGATTTATTCCTGTTTACATTATTAGGAAGAGTAATGAGGAGTAATATTCCGTAATCCCGAATGGTTTTGTTTTGATGTTGAATGTTTTGGTATTTGGTATATTATTAGGATCCCCATTAGCTGTTGCAAAAGCAGCAGCTACTCTTCCTGGGGTCCACACAAAACATGAAACATAATACAGAACATCAATAGACATGCGATTCTTTAACCTGTGCCAACCTGTCACATGTTATTTGTCCGAGGGAGGTGTCGCAGCAAGTAAACATGTTAAAATGTGAGTAATATTCAGTATGCCAATGAATAGAGGTGGTTGAAACACCACACTTTCTCTATGCTGTCTACGGCTCCATGCAAATTTTTTACAGTTGAACTCATATTTTACTCTAAGTAATTATTTATAATCTTGAAAAAATTGTATTCCTGAGAAATACAACACCATGCCTAGTCTTCCTAACACCGACACCACTTACATTCAGTGCTGAGTTCCACACTTACGGTATGTGTGCCATAAGCAGCACTTTCTCCTCTCCTGCCTTCCTCTCCTCCCTTCCCATCCCCTCTATTTTTCTATAATTGCATATAGCACCCAACCCGTTTCCATTTTTTGTTCAATAATTTCCACTGACTTATTCTTAGGCTCCAAAGATGCGTTCGTGTGTGTTATTTYTCTGTTCATCTCTTTTTTTTCTCATTCCCCAAGTGGAGTCGAGACCTTCCCACTAGCTGCATGTGTAAATGACTTCACATCCATGTGACTTGGAACCCTCAAACCGAGTGAAGAGGAGCTCGCTAGAGTGCTAGCTCACTGTCAGAACAGAGGCCTGATTACTACAGTATTATTGTGACAAAAGACACTGGTCGCCATAGCAACTGTCTAGTTAGTTAGCCTTGGTGCTACGGTAGTTAGCCCAGTTGGTGTGAGATGTATGTGTCCTCTCCTCTGATGTGTGACATGTATGGTCGCTGTGTGTCGACACTCTCGCTAACACATTCCTGATCCACTTACATTAGCTTGTGTCTGCTGGGTTGCATTGAATGATTCTGTCGTGAGAAAGAGGGTTATACTGTACTACAGGGACGGTGCTTGATCTGCATACATACTGACAACACTTTTGCTGCGTTGATAGTAAACCTGCTACATGTATGCGATTCAAACCAATATGGGGCACATGCAAAGTTCAGTTCAAAACTGGTTTGGGTCAGAAGACACACATTGGTTTCTGGGAACAGTATGGAATCCCTATTTCTAATTAGACCAGGTGGGGATGTTCCAGCCTTAAGTCACTCAGCACCATACCTCTGTGCTGTGCTTCAACATGAGATATAAACCTCTACCGTATACGACTAACGTCATAGAGAAAATGTCAAGGTTACTTGGATGTTCTCTGAACATTATGAAGAAGGAGTGGGGAGAGAAACCGCTACCACTGTTTATAGACTTAAAGTTGAATAAAGACATTAATAATTACCTCATTGCGGTGTAGCTAGCTAGCTAGAGAGGCACAAGTGTCGAAGCCCCATTGTTGAATGATTAAATTCCTGCATTATTTAACAAAGCTTTATGTACTCTCTCCAAAGGTTTGAATCTTTGTTGACAATGTAACTTTGTTTCAATATTAATGGGCGCTGGCCTTGTGTGGTTTGGTGAATGGGTACAGAATATGTACAGGCCTCTCGAAATGGGAAATGCCGTATCTGACATTGTTGCACGATTCTCAGCATCACAGAGCAGTCACTCTGTGACCTGGGTGTAGGGCAGTGGTTCCCAAAGGGGTTCCAAAACTATTTTGGCCCGTGATCCCATTTTGATATAAAAAAATATTCATGACCTCACCATGTAAAAAAGAATGATGTAATCAACAGCCAATGTTCACTTTTTTAATTGGGACACCCCTATACCCAGGTCACACCCACTAGCCCTCACCTGGGTGTAGGGGGTGTGACCTGGGGCTAGGGGGTGTGGCCTGGGTGTAGAGGGTGTGGTGGGGGCTAGGGTACTGCAACAGTATGGGGTGGTATTGTTTTAATGAATGTTGTGTCTCCCCCATTTACAACTGCCCACTTTTCAACCTAATATTCATTATCTCCAGCGCTATACCAATATGGACATATTGAAAACGGTGCATTTCTACATAAAAAAAGGGAAGCTATTAAAAAGTGCAATTTGATGATATCATCAAAAATAACATTTTAAAAACAGTGATTTTCAAACATTGAGAGTTGAGGTGAAGTGGGGAGAAGGAAAATGCCCTCCCCTGGCTAGAAACTCATAGCAGGTTTAAAAATCACCGTTTTTTTTTTTTTTTAACCTAACCAACAATGTAATTGAGTTAGACTTTTTTAGGCTCTTTATTCTTATCTTTTAAACCACAGKACATAGAAACGGTTGCCCTTTAAGCGTCTACTGAAGTACAATGATTAGTSATGTGCGGTTCGTGAACGATTCATTCTTTTTTAATGACTCTTTTCACTGACTCGAGAGTCATGATGAATTTTTCTGAGTTTGTCATTCATTTTTTGTAGTTATTTTGCCCTGCAGGCCGCAATGAATTGTACAGCAGGATAAATACGTGCTCCTCCAGCTCAGCGGCTCTGACCAAAAACTGTCTGTCATACCGTATATGCACGCAAATAGATTGTGCTGCAGGCAGGCAGCACAGAGAAGAAAAATACAAGTTTAGAACTGATAATTGATTGCATGGTGCAAGAATGACTGGAATTAATTGATTATAGAATGTTACGATGGACAGAGCTTTGTAGAATCAAAACACACACAGCCTCTAAAGAACAAACCCAAACTCGAGAACAAATAATTTGGGGATGCTGCCTGGGTGCTGCATTTCGCGAACGATATTGTGCTTATCACCTTCACGGCAGTCAAGAAATGCTTTCCGCAAAGAGTCGTTCACAATCTAGTCCGGTTGCGGCCACAACTAGACCTCGTTTCAAATGTATCAAGAAAAGAATATTGTTTGTATGACTAGCAATCAATAAATGTACATAGTTTAAAGCACCCTTTTACAAGACTCGGTCACAAATGACAGCTCCAATAAGCCCCTTATGGTGAACGACATGAGAACGAGAAGCTTGTAGAATCATGACTCTTTCAGTTCATCGTTCGTCGGGGTCCTGTGTGCTCAGGAACATTAATCAATCGAAGGAACAAAATTAGTCCAAAGATTTGTTCTTTTGACTGAACGAGTCAAAAGACCAGAGTCATTAAAAAGAGTTGAGTCAGCAGTGTTGTGTTCGAGACCACTTAAAGCAAGACTGATTCAAGACCAAAACCAGGAGGGGGCGAGGGGTGCGAGACCGAGTCAAGACCAAGACCAGAAAAATATAAGTCCAATTCAAGACCATGATTGTAATTGTGTCAAATCGCCACCATAATCAGTTCAAAATGCATTTCTGTGTTCATATTTCAGAAGAACATACGGATTCTTTAGACATTCAGAATGGTGAAGAATTGCATGCTGAGGGCAAATAGAGAGCCAATCTACAAATGATTACTAACCCAAACATGTCTATAATAGATAGAGAGACAAAATATGTTCCAACTCCCCACGGTCACCCAAATAATAGTGAGCACAATACTTTCTGACGAGTGTGACAGTTTGAGGATATTTTTCATTGAATAAAAAGGACAGTAATGTTACAAGTAAAGTAAGAAGCAAAGGTTCAATAGGAGATAAGATATTTATTTGTCATGAAATGAGTGTGGACATTGGCCTGACCAAGCAGTTTTATGCGCTGACTGAATGGGAGCTGATAATTATGAGTTTTTTACTCTGCAGGTCTCGGGAAGTTTTCATTGTCCGAGACCGAGTCCAGACCGAGTAAAAATGTATCTGACACCTTGACAAGACTAAGACACTCAATATGTGGTCGTGAGACCGAACTGTACTCATTCACACCACGCGAGGGATGGTTCAGAGTTTAGAGTCCATGGAAAAAATCCATCGCTTTGTTGGTAATCCTTTCTCTGGAAAGTGAGAATGACTTGGGGGTAACCATAAACCTGCCTCTCAAAATCTCCCTGACCTGTGTGACCTTTGCCCTGATAGATTGCTAGGGAGGTTACTAGGGGTCCGGACATCTGCGCATCCTTTTGACTCTGCAGGTCACGCAGTACTTGCAGTCTCCCTCAAGCAGTGGCAGAGAGCAACATCTCTGTCTCTGCCCTTCAACATCTAGACTCTCTCATATCTCTGGACTTGTGGGATGGTGTGAGTGCCCTAATCAGCTGGATGACCTCAACATGTGGTGTCAAACACTTTAATCAGCTGGATGACCTCAACATGTTGTGTCCAACACTCTAATCAGCTGGATGACCTTAACATGTGGTGTAAAACACTCTATTCAGCTGGGAGACCTCAACATCTGTTGTCAAACACTTTAATCAGCTGGATGACCTCCACATGTTGTGTCAAACACTGTAATCAGCTGGATGACCTCAACATGTTGTGTCACACACTATAATCAGCTGGGAGACCTCAACAGACAGACAGGAAGAAAACTCCTCTCCACATCAGATACATCCAGGGCACATATGAGTTACTGTATGTGTGTGACAGGAAGATAGAGTAGTGCATGAATGAAGACTGTACTGGCACTAGCTTAACTCACTACAATAAGCAAAGAAGGTTTCAGAAGCCATAAGGCCATATAGCTAAGGACAGGTTTCAGAAGCCATAAGGCCGTATAGCTAAGGACAAGTTTCAGAAACCATAAGGCCATATAGCTAAGGACAAGTTTCAGAAACCAAAAGGCCATATTGTACTTATGGTACTTATTTATTTTGATCCAAAGCCATAAATGAGTGAGTCACTCAGCTTTATGTAGGTGCCATTGCTATTTGACTGCGCCATCAACTTCCTAATTTAGCAAACATCACTTGCTGCTTATATTCAGTCAACACACACAGTTGAAGTCGGAAGTTTACATACACTTAGGTTGGAGTCAAACTCGTTTTTTAACCACTCCACAAATTTCTTCTTAACAAACTATAGTTTTGGCAAGTCAGTTAAGACATCATAAGTAATTTTTTCAACAATTGTTTACAGACGGATTATTTCACTTATAATTGACAGCATCACAATTCCAGTAGGTCAGAAGTTTACATACACTAAGTTGACTGTTCCTTTAAACAGTTTGGAAAATTCAAGAAAATTATGTCATGGCTTTAGAAGCTTCTGATAGGCTAATTGACATCATTTGAGTCAATTGGAGGAGTACCTGTGGATGTATTTCAATGCCTACCATCAAACTCAGTGCCACTTTGCTTGACATTATGGGAAAATCAAAAGATATCAGCCAAGACCTCAGAAAAACAATTGTAGACCTCCACAAGTCTGGTTCATCCTTGGGAGCAATTTCCAAATGCCTGAAGGTACCACGTTCACCGGTACACACAACAGTTTGTACCGATGTATAAAGTATAAAGTATAAACACCATGGGACCACGCAGCCATCATACCGCTCAGGAAGGAGACGTGTTCTGTCTCCTATAGATGAACGTACTTTGGTGCGAAAAGTGCAAATCAATCCCAGAACAACAGAAAAGGACCTCATGAAGATGCTGGAGGAAACAGGTACAAAAGTATCTATATCCCCAGTAAAACAAGTCCTATATCGGGGCCCCACCATGGACCACAGCCGGCCGCAACCGGGAGACCAATGGGGCGGCGCACAATTGGCCTAGCGTCGTCCGGGTAAGGGAGAGCCTTGTCTCATCGCGCACTAGCGACTCCTGTGGCGGGCTGGGCGCAGTGCACGCTGACCAGGTCGTTAGGTGTACGGTGTTTCCTCTGACACATGCGGCTGGCTTCCGGGTTGGATCTGCGCTGTGTTAAGAAGCAATGCGGCTTGGTTGGGTTGTGTTTCGGAAGACGCATGGCTCTCAACCTTCGCCTCTTTGTAGTGATGAGACAAGACAATTGGTGAGAAAAAGGGGGTAAAAAAAACACTAGTCCTATATCAACATAACCTGGAAGACAAGGCAGAAGCCACTGCTCCAAAGCTGCCATAAAAAAGCCAGACTACAGTTTACAACTGCACAACTGGGACAAAGATTTTTTGGGAGAAATCTCCTCTGAGTTGATGAAACACAAATAGAACTGTTTGGTCATAATGACCATCATTGTGTTTGGAGGAAAAAAGGGGACGCTTGCAAGCCGAAGAACACCATCCCAACCGTGAAGCACGGGGGTGGCAGCATCATGTTGTGGGGGTGCTTTTCTGCAGGACGGACTGGTGCACTTCACAAAATTGATGGCATCATGAGGAGGGAAATTATGTGGATATATTGAAGTAACATCTCAAGACATCAGTCATGAAGTTAAAGCTTGGTCACAAATGCGTCTTCCAAAGGACAATGACCCCAAGCACACTTCCAAAGTTGTGGCAAAATGTCTTAAGGACAACAAATTCAAGGTATTGGAGTGCCCATCACAAAGCCCTGACCTCAATCCTATAGAAAATTTGTGGACCGAACTGAAAAAGCGTGTGCGAGCATGGAGGCCCGAAACGTTTGTCCCAAGTTAAACAATTTAAAGGCAATGCTACCAAATGCTAATTGAGTGTATGTAAACTTCTGACCCACTGGGGATGTGATGAAAGAAATAAAAGCTGAAATAAATCGTTCTCTCTACTATTATTCTGACATTTCACATTCTTAAAATAAAGTGGTTATCCTAACTGACCTAAGACAGGGAATTTTTACTAGGATTAAATGTCAGGAATGGTGAAAAACTGGGATTAAATCTATTTGGCTAAGGTGTATGTAAACTTCAGCCTTCCACTGTATATCTTAAGAATGTCATGGAATATATATATTTTTTTTTCCAGCTTTCAAAAGCATAATCAGCGCTCTAACTCCCCTTTGCGCTGGTCTGGAGCATTGAAGCAGTGACGCAGGGTACGGTACTAAACCACAAATTACCTCTAAATCCCGCGGCATAATCTCAAAAGTTTTAGTTGAGGAACCACTGTTTGGGCAAGTTTAAACCACCTCCCTCAGTCCCTCTGCTGTGGTCCCTCCCTACTGGCTGGGTTCCCTGCGTCATAGAGGGAGCAGTACAGTACACTCAGGACTAATCTCTTTCACTGGCACTTATTTCATATTACAGCTATCATCTGGGCAATTGGCTGCATAATGACAGTGGTGGCTGTGGCGCTGGAAGCATGCAATGAAGCCTAATCACTGTAATATCTTCTCAATCTAGCAGCCTTCTGGCTGGGACGCCCCTCTATACTGGGCCCAGACTGGGACACCTCTCTATACTGGGCCCGGACTGGGACGCCCCTCTATACTGGGCCTAGACTGGGACACTCCTCTATACTGGGCCCAGACTGGGACACCCCTCTATACTGGGCCCAGACTGGGACACCCCTCTATACCTGGCCCAGACTGGAACATCCCTCTATACTGGGCCTAGACTGGGACACCCCTCTATACTGGGCCACAGACTGGGACAGCCCTCTATACCTGGCCCAGACTGGGACACCCCTCTATACTGGGCCTAGACTGGGACACCCCTCTATAATGGGCCCAGACTGGGACACCCCTCTATACCTGGCCCAGACTGGGACACCCCTCTATACTGGGCCTGGACTGGGACACCCCGCTATACTGGGCCCAGACTGGAACACCCCTCTATACTGGGCCCAGACAAGGACACCCCTCTTGCTCCTCACCCCCTCTATACACCCCTCGACTCAGCTTGTGAATTCCCACACAACATCAACAACATCACACACACACACACACACGCACACACACAACACACAACACACCACACACACACACCACACACCACACACACACACACACCCACAACACAACACACACACACACACACACACACACACACAACACACACACACACACACACACACACACACAGGATTCACCCAAGTCACGACAACCTTGGAGTCTGTGCCAACCTGAGGAGATTACGTTGAGTGGTTGGTTAGTTGAAATGTAATTGAGTTTAGTTTTAAAGGTGAAGAATTGCCACCTGCAAAAATAATCGATGTAGACCTTGAGTGGATAATAAGGAGTAAGTCTCTAATAAGTAAGTATTGTATTGTGTGTAAGCCTAAGGGCTTTATTCAGTCCGTGTCGATGAAGCGTTACAGATTGTGTGATAGAAATGTATTTTCCGACTGAGCCGACATGTGCACCGTTTAGCGTCAATGCAGTCTTCGCTAACACTGGAACTGTGCCTTCAAATGTCAATCATGCTGTATGGTCATTTTTAACAATACACATTGAACACTAATTAGTGTAGATTCCAGCGAGATACATTTTAACCCTATAGTCTAACCCAGGGGTGGGGGATGGGCGGGGGGGGGGGGTTCTACTAAACCGTTTTAAGATGATCACACAAAGGATCATTTAACTATTTGATTTGGAGTTTTACCTTAAGTTATCAAAAAAGTATAGCATTTTTAATTGTTGATGAAACATTACATTTGGCCTTATTGCTGTTGGCCCGTGGAAAGGTATTGAATAACCGCTTGATACATGGATAAACAGATAGTCCCCCCCAAAAAAATCTAAAGGAAGTTGGTTCTGAAGTGTCTGTCCTATATATGAGATACATAACAAAGATCAGGAAATATTTGTTATTTTTTCAAATAGGCGCTATACTATCTCCATACATACCTCCATAAACTGCTTTAACTGTTAACCAGCTACCTTCAGACTAGTCTTGTGATGCTTGAGCAAAACAACCAACATGTACGTATTTGTGAGCGACTCACCTTTCCATAGTTGGATCATATTAGTGTGTAGCCCAAACTGTTCAGACTCTACAGATAGAAGTTGGCAGATCGGATGTATCGAGGTCAGACGTATCCTGTGACACGCCATCGTGTTCATGAGTCTCATCTTTCCATAGATGGGTCATAATAGTTTGTAGGCCAAACAGTTAGGAGGCTGTAGATGTTTTCGTGATAAGACCGATTTTTGGGATGTGTTATGGTCTGACAAACACAGCTCTAGCACTGCCACCTTTCACCGCAGATGCAGAGGGCGACATCCCCTAATTTGAAGGGGTGTCCACATACTTTTGGCATTATAGTTTACCTCTATCTTAAAACCAGTTAAATGTAATTAAATGTAATCTAAAATGTAATCTACATAATCCCCAAAAGTAATTATTTATAATTTGAGAGCCATAAACAATAACTTGTAATGCTGCATACACAAAGAATGGCTACAGTAAAATCTCACCTTTCTGGTAAGTTTTTTAATAAATTGCTGAATGTAGTCACTTTTGAGGACACAGTAGAAATTAGCTACAAATATATACAGTATATTTGTAATAGTTTATATGATGTATTTCCTATTCAACAGAACTGTATGAATAAGGATTAAAATGTCTTATATGCTTTCAAAATATACCATAGTCACATTTTAAAATGACTAACTATATGATTTCACCTTCCTTATAACTGTAAAATATGAATTTGTACCTTTAGTTTTAGAGAAAATGTGCATAGTGTTGGAAACGTTCCTATGAAAGTGTTAGATAATCATCTAATGAAAAGCTGCAATATGTAACGTTTTGGGCGACCTGACCAAATTTACACAGAAATACTGTACCAGTCAAAAGTTTGGACACACCTACTCATTCATGGGTTTTTCTTAATTTTTTACTATTTTATACATTCTAGAATAATAGGGAAGACATCAAAACTATGAAATAACACATATGGAATTATGTAGCAACCAAAAAAGTGTTAAACGAATCTAAATATATTTTATATTTGAGATTCTTCAAAGCAGCCACCCTTTGCCTTGATGACAGCTTGGCACACTCTTTGCATTCTCTCAACTAGTTTGGGATGCATTTAAATTAACAGGTGTGCCTTGTTAAAAGTTAATTTTTGAAATTTCTTTCCTTATTGTGTTTGAGCCAGTCAGTTGTGTTGTGACAAGGTAGGGGTGGTATACAGAAGATAGCCCTATTTGGTAAAAGACCAAGTCCATATTATGGCAAGAACAGCTCAATTAAGCAAAGAGAATTGACAGTCCATCCTTACTTTAATACATGACGGTCAGTCAAAGAACTTTGAAAGTTCCTTCAAGTGCAGTCGCAAAAACCATCAACTGCAATGATGAAACTAGTTCTCATGAAGACCGCCASAGGAAAGGAAGACGCAGAGTTACCTCTGCTGCAGAGGATATGTTCATTAGAGTTAACAGTCTCCGAAATTGCAGCCCAAATAAAGGCTTCACAGACTTCAAGTAACAGACACATCTCAGCATCAACTGTTCAGAGGAGACTGCGCGAATCAGGCCTTTATGGTTGAATTAGCAACAAAACCACTACTAAAGGACACCAATATTAAGAAGAGACTTGTTTGGGCCAAGAAACACGAACAATGGACATTAGACCGGTGGAAATCTGTCCCAAATTTTGGATTTTTGGTTCCAACCGCCATGTCTTTGTGAGATACAAAGTAGGTGAATGGATGATCTCTGCATGTGTGGTTCCCACCGTGAAGCATGGAGGAGGAGGTGTGATGGTGTGGGGGTGCTTTGCTGATGACTCTGTCTGTGATTTATTTAGAATTTAAGGCACACTTAACCAGCATGGCGACCACAGCATTATGCAGTGATATGCCATCC
Source organism: Salvelinus sp. IW2-2015 (assembly GCF_002910315.2). NCBI lineage: Eukaryota > Metazoa > Chordata > Actinopteri > Salmoniformes > Salmonidae > Salvelinus > Salvelinus sp. IW2-2015. Next base: position 3,011,917 of record NC_036858.1, on the reverse strand, counting down.
CATAATTTGTTTTTCAACAGGACAATGACCCAAMACACCTCCAGGCTATGTAAGGGCTATTTGACCAATAATGAGAGTGATGTAGTGCTGCATCAGATGACCTGGCCTCCACAATCACCCAACCTCAACCCAATTGAGATGGTTTGGGATGAGTTGGACTGCAGAGTGAAGGAAAAGCAGCCAACAAGTGCTTATGTCACGCCCTGGCCTTAGTATTCTTTGTTTTCTTTATTATTTTAGTTAGGTCAGGGTGTGACATGGGGAATGTTTGTGTTTTGTCGTTTTTGGGTGGTTTTATATGGTAAATGGGTGTTGGGTGTAGTGTATGATTTGTGTTGAGTGAATGTTGTCTAGTATGTCATGGTTGAGTGAATGTTCTAGGTATGTCTATGGTTGCCTAGTGGTTCTCAATCAGAGACAGAATGCTTTCATGTTGTCTCTGATTGGGAGCCATAATTAAGGCAGCCATAGGCACCATTGCTTTGTGGGTAATTGTCTATGCTAAGTGTTTCGTGCAGCAGCTTATTGTTTGAATAGCTTCACTTCGTCTGTTTGTTGTTCTTGTTTCGTTTTTTCCTTCTTCTAATAAAGAGAGATGTATTTCCACGACGCTGCATTTGGTCCTCACTCTCCTCCATTGACGATCGTGACAGAATTACCCCACCATAACGGGATCAAGCAGTCGTGATAAGCGGCAACAGGAGCAGCGCAAGGAGGAATGGCAATGGGAGCGTAATCTGGACTATCACTACGTGGGAGGAGATGACAGGTGGGCGATCGCCCAGGGCGAGTGCCGGACCCGCCTGGGATTCTGCTGGCGATGCGAGAGGGATACCGGCGTATGGGTCAGCAACGCGACTGCGAATAGGAAGCCTGTGAGCAGCCCAAAAAAAATATTGGGGGGGGCCTAAGAGGAGTGGGCCGAGGCAGGTAGGAGACCTGCGCGCCACATTCCCAGGCTAAACCGTGGAGAGCGGGATGTACGGGCGAACACCGTGATTAACGCAGTAAGCGGCACGGTGTCTCCTGTAACGTGGTTCATAGCCCCGGATGCGGGTTTTCCACCCTCCCGCACTGGTAGGGCTAGATGGGCATTGAGCCCAGTGTCCCATAAGCCGGCTCAACCCGCGTATCTGGTGCCTCCAGTGCTCTCTCGGGCCGGCATGACATGGCACCAGCCTTACGCATGGGTGTCCCCGGTTCGCCTCCATAGCCCGGGTGCGGGTTATTCCACCTCCCCGCACTGTCGGCGACAGGGGAGCGATCAACCAAGGTAAAGGTTGGGCAGGCTCGGTGCTCAAGGAGCCGTACGCCTGCACGGTCCCGGTATGTTCCGGCGCCACTCCCGCCCATCGCCCCCAGTTCCACCAAGTGCCTACACCAGCACCAGGCTCCAGCGTGTCTCCAGAGCCCTGTTCCTTCCTCCACGCACTCGTCCTATGGTGCGTGTCTCCACCCGGGTACACCATTCCGGCAGCCACTACGCACCGAAGCTTCCTGTGCCGTCTCCCAGAAGTCTGTGCATCCTGTTGCTGCCTGCCCCGCACTAGCCCCTGAGATGCGTGTCCCCAGCCCCGTACCTCAACCAGTTCCGCATCCACGCACTAGGCCTATGTGCGTCTCCAGGGTCCAGTAATGCCTGTTCCTTCCCCCCGCCGGACACTAAAGCCTTCGGTGCGTGTCCCAGCCCCCGGTAACCACCAAGTTCGGCACCACGTCAGACTGGCCTAATGATGCGTACTCCAGGGTCGCTAAGTAGCCTTTCCTTCTCCCCGCACTAGCCTTCAGCGTGCGTGTCCCCCAGCCCGGTACCACCAGTTCCGGCACCCAACGCACCAGGCCTACACGTGCTCCTCTAGCCGGTCCAGAAGCCTGCCGCTGCACAGCGGTGCCTGAACTGCCCGTCGTCGCTGCCAAGCCCATCGTGAGCCCCCGTCTGCCACGCCCATCTGAGCCACCCCGTCTGCCCATGCGCCAATCTGAGCATCAGTCTACTCCAGCGCCTCTGAGCCATCGTCTAACCCAGCGCCAATCTGAGCCATCCGTCACCCAGTGCCATCTGAGCCATGCCGTCTACCCAGCGCCAGTCTTGAGCTATCCGTCTACCCGCGCACAATCTTGAGCCAGTACCGTCTACCCAGGCCATAGAGCGCATTGCCGTCTGCCCCGAGCAATTAGAGCCGCCCGTACCTGTCCCGAGCCGTCAGAGCCGTTCGTCAGTCAGAGCCGCTAGGCCATTTGTCAGTCAGGATCGCCAGAGCCGCCAACCAAGACAGAGATCTGGCCAGAGCCGGCATTCAGCCCAGGACTGCCAGAGCTGTAGCGAGCCTGAGCAGCCAGAGTCCGCCAGTCAGCCAGGATCCTTGCCAGAGCCCGTCAGCGAGCCATGAGCAAGCCAGAGCCGTCAGCGAGCCATGAGAAGCCAGAGCCGTCAGCGAGCATGAGCAGCAGAGCCGTCAGCGAGCCATGACAGCCAGAGTCGCCAGCCAGCCATCAGCAGCCAGAGTCGCAGCCTAGCCAGAGCAGCCAGAGTCGCCAGCCGCCATGAGCAGCCAGAGTCGCAGCCACCATGATGCAGCCAGAAGTCGCCAGCCTCAGCCAATGAGCAGTCCAGAGTTCGCCAAGCCGCCAGCCATGAGCAGCCCCAGAGGGTCGAGCCAGCCATGATGTTGCCGAACGCCAGCCCAGCCCAATGATCTACCGAAGCGCCAGCCAGCCAAATGACTTCCGAAGCCGCCAGTCAGCCCTAGGATCTTCCGAAGACCGCCAGTCCCAGCCAGGAGCTACCAGAGTACATCCGAAGCGGATATTGACAATGGTGAGTGGGGGTCAGTCCCGCATTCCCGAGCCGCCGCCATATTAAGGCGCACCCCGGACCTCTCTCCTTTATGGTGTCAGGTTTTGCGGCTCGGAGTCCCGACTTTTGGGGGGGGGTACTGTCACACCCTGACCTAACTAACAATCAATAAAGAATACAAAAGAATACTAAGCCCAGGGCGTGACAGTAACCCCCTCCAAAGGGTGCGGATCGCCGGCCGCAAAACCTGAACATAAAGGGAGGTCGGGGTGGGCCTTAATATGCGGCGTCTCGCGTGCGGGACGTGGACCCCCTCCAACCCACATTGTCAATATCCGCTCGCGTGCCTGGTCATCCCTGAGTGATGCCTTATTGGAACTGGCTGACTGGCGGCTTCGCAAGATCCTGGCTGTCCTGGCGGCTTCGGAATAGATCATGGCTGGCGGGCGGCTTCGGAAGATCATTGTGTGGCGTCGGCTGCGGTCATGGCTGGCTGGCGACTCTGGCTGCTCATGGCTGCTGGCGACTCGGCTGGCTATGGCTGGCTGGCACTCTGGCTGCTCATGGCTGGCTGGCGAACTCTGGCTGCTCATGGCTGGCTGGCGACTCTGGCTGCTCATGCTGGCTGGCGACTCTGGCTGCTCATGGCGGCTGCGACTCTGGCTGCTCATGGCTCGCGACGCTCTGGCTGCTCATGGTTTGACGGCTCTGGCGGCTCGGACGGCTCTGGTGCTCATGGTCGTGACGGCTTTCTGGCAGATCCTGCTGACTGGCGGCTCTGCATGCCGTAACTCGGCATCCTGCTAATGCGGCTTCTGGCGACTGTCTGTGCTCTGGCAGATCCTGACTGACGAATGGTCTAGCGCTCTGACTGCGAACGGCTCTGACGGTCGGGACATGACGGGCGGCTCTAATTGCTCGGGGCAGACGGATGGCTCTAATGGCGCTGGTAGACGATTGGCCAGATGGCGCTGGGTAGACGGATAGCTCAGATGGCGCTGGGTAGAACGGATGGCTCAGATGGTCACTGTGGGTAGACGGATGGCTCAAGAATGGCGGCTGGGTAGACGGATGGCTCAGATGGCGCTGGGTAGACTGATGCTCAAGATGGCGCATGGCAAGACGGGTGGCTCAGATGGCGCTTGGCAGACGGGTGGCTCAGATGGCGCTTGGCAGACGGGCAGTTCAGGCACCGTCTGTGCAGACGGCAGGCTCTGGCCGGCTGAGGCGCACTGTAGGCCTGGTGCGTGGTGCCGGAACTGGTGGTAACCGGGCTGGGGACACGCACCTGAAGGCTAGTGCGGGGAGAAGGAACAGGGCATACTGGACCCCTGGAGACGCACATTAGGCCTAGTGCGTGGTGCGATGGTGACCGGGCTGGGACACGCACGCTGAAGGCTAGTGCGGGAGAAGGACAGGGCATACTGGACCCTGGAGCGCACATTAGCCTAGTGCGTGGTGCCGGAACTGTGGTACCGGCTGGACACGCATCTCAGGGCTGGCGGGGAGCAGCAAACAGGATGCACAGGACTCTGGAGACGCACAGGAAGCTTGGTGCGTGGTGCCGGAATTGGTGGTACCGGGCTGGAGACACGCACCATAGGACGATGGCGTGGAGGAGGAACAGGGCTCTGGAGCACACGCTGGAAGCCTGGTGCGTGGTGTAGGCACTGTGGGAACTGGGCTGGGGCGGGGAGATGGCGCCGGAAATACCGGGACCGTGCAGGCGTACTGGCTCCCTCTGAGCACCGAGCCTGCCCAACCTTACCTGGTTGAATGCTCCCCGTCGCCCGACCAGTGGCGGGAGGTGGAATAACCCGCACCGGGCATGTAGGCGAACCGGGGACACCATGGCGTAAGGCTGGTGCCATGTTGCCGGCCCGAGGAGACGCACTGGAGACCAGACGCGTTGAGCCGGCTTCATGGCACCTGGCTCAATGCCAATCTAGCCCTACCAGTGCGGGAGGTGGAAAAAACCCGCACCGGGCTATGAACACGTACAGGAGACACCGTGCGCTCTACTGGCGTAAACGGTGTTCGCCCGTACTCCCGCTCTCCACGGTTAGCCTGGGAAGTGGGCGCAGGTCTCCTACCTGCCCTCGGCCCCTACCCTCTTAGCCCCCCCCAAAATTTTTTTGGGCTGACTCACAGGCTTCCTATCGCGTCGTCGTGCTGCCTCCATACGCCGGTATCCTCCTCGCACTGCGCCAGAGAATCCCAGGCGGGCTCCGGCACTCGCCCTGGGTCGATCGCCACCTGTCGATCTCCTCCCACGTAGTGTAGTCCAGATTACGCTCCCATTGCCATTCCTCCTTGCGCTGCTCCTGTTGCCGCTTATCACGCTGCTTGATCCCGTTATGGTGGGTAATTCTGTCACGATCGTCAATGGGAGAGAGTGAGGACCAAAATGCAGCGGGTGGAAAATACATCTTCTCTTTATTAGAAGAAGGAAAAACGAAACAAAAACAACAAACAGACGAACGTGAAGCTATTCAAAACATAAGTGCTGACACGAAACACTTAGACATAGACAATTACCACAAAAGCATGATGCCTATGGCTGCCTTAAATATGGCTCCCAATCAGAGACAAATGAAAGACATCTGTCTCTGATTGAGAACCACTCAGGCAACCATAGACATACCTAGAAACATTCACTCAACCATAGACATACCTAGAAACATTCACTCAACACAAACTCATACACTACACCCAACACCCCCTTTACCATATAACCACCCAAAACGACAAAACACAAACATTCCCCATGTCACACCCTGACCTAACTAAAATAATAAAGAAAACAAAGAATACTAAGGCCAGGGCGTGACATAAGCACTTGTTGGCTGCTTTTCCTTCACTCTGCAGTCCAACTCATCCCAAACCATCTCAATTGGGTTGAGGTTGGGTGATTGTGGAGGCCAGGTCATCTGATGCAGCACTACATCACTCTCATTATTGGTCAAATAGCCCTTACATAGCCTGGAGGTGTTTTGGGTCATTGTCCTGTTGAAAAACAAATTATGGATGGCATATCACTGCATAATGCTGTGGTCGCCATGCTGGTTAAGTGTGCCTTAAATTCTAAATAAATCACAGACAGAGTCATCAGCAAAGCACCCCCACACCATCACACCTCCTCCTCCATGCTTCACGGTGGGAACCACACATGCAGAGATCATCCATTCACCTACTTTGTATCTCACAAAGACATGGCGGTTGGAACCAAAAAATCCAAAATTTGGGACAGATTTCCACCGGTCTAATGTCCATTGTTCGTGTTTCTTGGCCCAAACAAGTCTCTTCTTAATATTGGTGTCCTTTAGTAGTGGTTTTGTTGCTAATCAACCATAAAGGCCTGATTCGCCGTGCTCCTCAAGTAGGAAGGAAACAGCGTATCTAGTGTATAGAAGACTAAACCGATCTTAAAGGAGAAAGGTGATCGAGTGGGAGGGCATTCGCGCGAGATTGCGATAGAAACATTGGTTGTTCGC
>NC_036858.1:2989351-3002834 GCF_002910315.2 Salvelinus sp. IW2-2015 | reverse complement strand
CCGTCACCTTTTGGGGGGACTGTCACGCCCTGCCTTAGTATTCTTTGTTTTCTTTATTATTTTAGTTAGGTCAGGGTGTGACATGGGGAATGTTTGTGTTTTGTCGTTTTGGGTGGTTATATGGTAAAGGGGGTGTTGGGTGTAGTGTATGAGTTTGTGTTGAGTGAATGTTTCTAGGTATGTCTATGGTTGAGTGAATGTTTCTAGGTATGTCTATGGTTGCCTGAGTGGTTCTCAATCAGAGACAGATGTCTTTCATTTGTCTCTGATTGGGAGCCATATTTAAGGCAGCCATAGGCATCATRCTTTTGTGGGTWATTGTCTATGTCTAAGTGTTTCGTGTCAGCACTTATGTTTTGAATAGCTTCACGTTCGTCTGTTTGTTGTTTCTGTTTCGTTTTTCCTTCTTCTAATAAAGAGAAGATGTATTTTCCACACGCTGCATTTTGGTCCTCACTCTCTCCCATTGACGATCGTGACAGCTTAGCATATGTGAAGCTGGTTGAGAGAATGCCAAGAGCGTGCAAAGCTTTCATCAAGGGAAAGGGTGGCTACCTTGAAAAACCGAAAATCTAAAAAGTATATTTGAATTTGTTTAACAATTTTTTGATTACTACATGATTCCATATTTGTTATTTCATAGTTTTTACGTCTTCACTATTATTCTACAATGTAGAAAATAGTAAAAATACATAAAAACCCTTGAATGAGTAGGYGTGTTCAAACCTTTGACTGGTATCTTATGTGTTATAGGAATTCTAAGAAGTTGTACATCTGTTCTATTTGATCTGTTTCTATGCTTCCTGTTCCTAAATTAAAATTTTGCGTCTTTTAATTTTTGTTTTGTACACCAGCTTCAAACAGTAAAATATATTTCACAGTGGGTTTGGATGGTACAATGATTCTCTACGCTATACTTGCTTGTTTGGTCACGTAAACGGAAATTTGGCAAACTATTCGAATTTTAGCAACCAGGAAATGGTGGACGATTTGTGCATAGTACATCTTTAAGGGAACATTCTCTAAAGTAGTGGGAACATTTGTTGTTAGCTGTAGAGACACCTGGTTTACATAATCAAGAGTTTTGTGATTGACTGATTCGTTTAATCAGGTGTATTCGTGCAGGGATGCAACGGAAGGTGGACTGTCTGGTTGTAACCTAGGTCATGGTCACTGTTATTTCAATCAGYGTAGTGCTACCTAAAATTGCACCCAGGAAGGCCCCCAGGACCAAGTTTGGGAAACCCTGCCCAAGGTGAGAGGTTTTGAAATACTGATCTATTTCCAACCCAAATCAAATCTACTCAGGTCTACTAAGTTGTCATCCTTCTTGACTATCCTGTAAGAGCCCAGAGTCATAGTTGCACTGAAACATGTGCTTTGTTGGGCTGGCTTTTCTAGTCAGAGACCCAGTGACAAATTGAGGGTCACTTCATGTTGGGACAGAATGTATCATTCAGAGAGACACTCAAAATAAGAAGCAGTGTCTCAGGACTTGGCATTCAAAGTGAGAGGAGAGGAGGAGACACACTGAACAACAGCCTCTCTTGATTCCTCAGGGATTCATGTTCCTTATTTACAGCGCTCTATTGTCTACCATGTATCCTATCTCCCTGCTCTCAACTCTTGTACTTTAAATTATTTGTTTTCTCTCTGTTGTTTTAAGAGGTGGGGAGAGGGAACAGGCGAGGAGGCCAGACCCATATCAAATCACCACATAGCAAAGCCGAGAGCTCCTCAGCTGTAAATGGGTTTTTGATTACCCCAGATCTTTAGAGGTTTGTTGTGGGACAGCAACAAAGGAGGAGGGAGGGGGACGGACGGACGGATGGACGGACACATAATTGCATGCACTCCAACTGGCACCCTATTCTCTATTGCATGCACTCCAACTGGCACCCTATTCTCTATTGCATGCACTCCAACTGGCACCCTATTCAGGGTACAAGTTGGAGTGCATGCAATAGAATAGGGTGCCAGTTGAGTGCATGCAATAGAGAATAGGGTGCCAGTTGGAGTGCATGCATAGAGAAATAGGTGCCAGTTGGAGTGCATGCAAATAGAGATTAAGGTGCCAGTTGGAGTGCAATATATAGAGACAATAGGTGCCAGTTTAGGAGTGCATGCAATAGAGAATAGGGTCATGTGGAGTGCATGCAATAGAGAATAGGGTGCCAGTTGGAGTGCTGCAATAGAGAATGAGGTGCCAGTTGGGAGTGCATGCAATAGAGAATAGGGTGCCAGTTGAGTGCATGCAATAGAGAATAGGGTCCAGTTGGAGTGCATGCAATAGAGAATAGGGTCCAGTTGGAGGCATGCAATAGAGAATAGGGCCAGTTGGAGTGCATGCAATAGAGAATGGTGCCAATTGGAGTGCATGCAATAGAGAATAGGTGCAGTTGGAGTGCATGCAATAGAGAATAGGTGTGCCAGTTGGAGTGCATGCAATAGAGAATAGGGTGCCAGTTGGAGTGCATGCAATAGAGAATAGGGAGTGCCAGTTGGAGTGCATCTGCAATAGAGAATAAGGGTGCCATTGGAGTGCATGCAATAGAGCAATAGGGTGCTGCCAGTTTGGTGTGCAAAGAGCAAAGGGCCATTGCATGATCAATGAAGAATAGGCTCCAGATGGAGTGCATCAATGAGAATAGGGAGTGGGACAAGAGAATATGTGCCATGGTCTGCAGATGAGAATGGGTCTTGAACAATAGAAAATAAGGAGTGCAGTGGAGTCCATGCACAATCGAGAATACAGCAGTTAGTGCATGCAATAAGAAATAGGGTGCCAGTTTGAGTGCATGCAATAGATGAATAGGGTGCCAGTTGCAAGTTGTCACTGCAGATAGAGAGAGCTAGACAGTTGAATTGTAAGCTAAAAGTTGAGGTGCATGGCAATTAGCAGAATTTCAGAGTGTCAGTGGTCGAACTGCATGGCAATAGAGAAAATTGCTGTGCCGCAAGTATGAGAATGCAACACACAACATTAGAGAGAAATTAGGGAGAGATGCCAGTGACTAGGGCATATGCAACAAAATAGCAAAGGGAATAGGAAGTGCATGTAGAGATGCGGTTTTGCGACACGTACGGAGAATAGGGCCACCAAAATGAGCAAGAGTGCACAGTCAATACGAAAGATAGGAGCAGTTCAGTGTGGAGTAGCATGCAAATAGAGAATAGGGCGCGCGTAGTATGGGAGTGCAATGACATAGTGCTAGTCGACTGTTCTCATTTTGGAGTTGCGACTCGAGTCATCACTAAGAGAGATAATATGTAAGTGGCAGATATGTTTAGTGGGATTCGCGCAATACGCAGAACTACGGGTCCAGTTGGGGTCATGGCTCTATATGTAGAGGAATGACAAGGACCATGAGTGGAGTGGTCGAGAGAATAGAGAATAGGTGCTAGAATTGTAGATGCAGCTTCCGGCGCAAATAGAGGGATGATTGGTGTTGCCAGTTGGAGTCAATGCAATAGAAGAATACGGTGCCATTTGGAGTGCATGCAATAGAGAATAGGGTGCAGTTTGTGTATCCGAGCATGTGAAAGCATGAGAAAAGGGAAGTGAGCGAAGGTTGATGATTGGGAGTGGCTAAGATAGGAGAATGATGGCGTGGTTCGACTCGTAGTGCCATGAGCGCAACTAGATAGAGAGAGGTCGCCACCTAGAGTAGTTGGTACTTTAGACGCATAGTGGATCAAATAGGGGGTGCGCACACAGTCTTGAGAGGGTCACGCAATACATATTAGGCTTCCGACAGCAGAAAAATGGGTGCCGCCATGTCTTGGGAGGGCCTGGCCAATAGAGGGAATACGGGGGCTAGCGCAGTTGAGTGCATCGCAATGGTAGCAGAAATAGTGCCGATGCTCGGCACTGTAGCCATCTGTCGTCAACAGAGAATCATGAGTGTATGGCCAGCCGGGAGGTCGCATGCTAGATATACTCTGACGCAATTTGGGTGTTGCCAGTGCCGGATGCCAGCGATCTCAATTATGTGTCCGTCTGCGGCACCAAGCTACGCCTGACAGACACCAGCAAACTTTCTGCGCAGAGCCCGGTTCGGCAATTGAATCGTGCCATCGCTGGACTGACCGCTTGCACTACCTGAGCCTACTTGTGTTGGCCGGTTGTCCCTGCTAACTCCGTCTCCTTATCCCTCATCCCCTTTTGTTGCTGGTCACACATACAGAAAGCTCTGAAAAGAAGTCTGGGATTACATCCAAAAAACCGCCATCTACGCCATGCTGAGCGAGACTCGCTCGCTTTGGCATAAGGTGTGGAATGATCATTATAACTGGCCTCCCTCGGGCCTGATTCCTCACTCACCCCCCCACTGTCTTAAAAACAACCAAGAGAGGAAAGAATCAGAAATAATTTGAGAAGGACAAAAGGAGTTTTAGGGTAGAGGGCACGATAGGTATAGTGAGTTTCAGCCTAAGCATGCACGAATCCACAATAGAGGCGGTTGTACAATAAGTTAGAGCAGGAGAAGTTTCCTCTTAGGCACTCAAAAGAGGTGCCTTACAGTTATGGTCACTCTCTCACTACCTTTGCTCTCCTACATTAATTCCCAAAGTGTCACAGGCAACCACTGGCACATGTTCTGTAATGGAAGTTGTATCTTGCTGCATAGATTACGCATTCGTCCCAAACATGAAGGGACCCTTCAATTTGGTCACTGGGGTCTTCACTGACAGAAAAGAGCCAGCTGACATAATGGCAATGTTTCAGTCCCACTCATATAGGATGTGCTGGTACTCCAGTGGATTATATGACAATATATCGAGATTGACAGAAGGTGTAAGGTAAGACCTTGGAGAGGGATATTAATCAATTTGGGTGGAAATAGATTCAGTATTCAAAACCTCTTCAGCTGGGCTATGTTTTCCAACAATAGTCTTCTCCGGTCCTCGGGGGTGCCTTCCACTCTGAGTGCTATATTTTAGAGTTTGTTGATAACTGATGCAGTGTAAAAAGCTACAACAGTGAACCATAGAGTAGGAAGGAATGAATCACTGGTACAAACCAGCATCAGATTCACAACTTGATACCACAGTTACATATACCTGCTACGAACTACACACTCACGCACTACTGATCTAAGATACACTCATCACTGAGAGCAAACTAAGCATACTTACAAATTAAAATATAACTGCACTAACTAGATTACAAAGCATTTGGTATACTACTAACGAGGTCCTCAACACTAACAAACATGTACGCACCTAAAACTCAGGTTTTAAAAAAGCAAGGATGTTCCTTAAAGGATGACCTATGCACTAAATGCCATGCCAATCCACCTTATACACTCTCGGGTATAACACTTAAAATAAATACTAGAAAAACTTGCAAGGAGCTTTTTCGACTAACAAGATATATCCGGTCTATCACCATATACTAGAAAATAAACCAAGCGCGTAATGTTAAACTGGCATCCATAACTAAGATAACAGATATACTCAAACTAGATAACAGAGTCAGGTTAAGAGAAATCATTTTGGTCTAAGCAACTAGATACACCAGAGCTATCAAAACCCAACTGGTGAAATAATTTTAACTCGTATTCAGAAAAGCCTCATGGAGGTGAAGCAGGCAAAAAACATAAAAATTAAAAGACGCAAAATTTAATTTAGGAACAGGAAGGCAATAGAAACAGATCAAATATAGAACAGAGTACAACCTCTCTTAACAGAATCACTATAAGATAACAGAACACATAAAGATACCATATATCCAAAGGTTGAAAACACAGCACGACCTCTACACATTTGACACATAAAGCAGATTGAGTGATTTTAAATGTATTTCTACCTTTCTGTTCTACGAGTCGTACTAGAGATATAATCAGTGTATGATAAAGGACGTAAAAACATGAAAATAACAATCATGGAAATCTACTGTATGAGAAAATAAACATTGGTAAACACAATTCCAAGATAATAACAAGCATTTATTAAGGGATTTTCGCGGGTTTTTCAAGGGGCTAGACAGCACACTTTCCACTTACGAAAGTAAAGATTATTATGCACGGCTCCTGGCATCTCTCTCGAACCACTACTTATCGCATACAACAGACTCTATAAAGCTGCACTTCAACGATTCGAGGTATATATGAGGAAGCAGAAGTTAGAGCAGCGCAATAAACTGGAGATAAACACATATGAGCGTGCTGCTGAACAACACAACAATAACAGGTATACCTTCATCTCTATTAGAAACTGAGGAAATAGCATAACAGAACAGAAGACATAATAACACACACCAAGCAAATACCCACACAAGTGAAGACCTAAGTTACTAAAAAACACGCATAAGTGCTTAGAACACGAAACACTTAGACTAGGGTACAGACAATACAACCTAGATAAACACAGATATAACTGCGACTAAAGTATGAATGCACGATTAAGGCGCCTTAAATATCATGGCAGTATATTACCCCAATCAGAGACAAATTGAAGCTACATGCCAGTCTATACTCTGATGGAGAACACTAACTTACAGCAAGGTAGTCACAACACAAAGACATACTCTGTAGAAACATGCAACGCTACTATAACGATAGACATATACCTAAGCAAAATTCACGATCAACACACAACCAATACACTACACTGATATACTGGCAAACTAGAATAACCAGGTATACCACACCCTTCAATAAACCACCCAAACGGACAAAAACACAAACATATCTAGTACCTACCACAGTCACAGACCTCAGACTATAACTAAAATAATAAAAACGGAAAGAGAAACTATAGGCCAAGCGGGGGACAGTACCCTGCAACTAGATAACAGACTATACTGCGCCATCCATAAAGATTACAGCGTATACCGCAACCATCCATAAACTGACGATAACCCACAAAAAACGTAGCCGGAATATATATCCGCTGCAACTCCGCGCCAGAGAACCAAAGACTCATTTACACATTTAAAAGGGAGAGGTCGGGTGGGCCCTTAGCATGGACCTAGGATACAGCGCTCGGTTGCAGGGAAAATGTGACCATAACCACGCTCACTGCCACACCATCTTTAGATTTAACACATATCCGAGGTTCCAGGGATAGCTCTTCTGGTCAGATCCTGCGCTGACTGGCGGCTTCGGAAGAATCCTGGCTGACTGGCGGCCTTCGGAAGATCATGGCTGCTGGACGCTTCGGAAAGATCAATGGCTGCTGCGGCTTCGGAGATCCATGTGGCTGGCTTAGCTCACCTAGATGCTAGCATTCATGGGTCTGAGTGCGACTCTGCGCTCATCGGCTGGCTAGCGACTCCTGGCTGCTCATGGCTGGCGGCGACTCTGGCCGTCATGGCATGGCTGGCGACTCCTGGCGCTCATCGGCCTCGCCGCTCGCGCACCGCTCTCGCACGCCTCACGGCTCGCTGAGCGCTCTGCGCTGCCATCATTCTGAGTACGTCACTGACGGATCAGAGAGTTGACTGCCATCTGGCTCGCGCTGAGACACTGAGCATACTAGCGACAGCTATGAGCTAGCACCTGGCTCGACACACTATCGGTGAAGACATGCCTGAGCTGGCATCCGGCGGCCTCTTCGGCTCCCGCACACGTGACCCCTGGACTCTCACACCGCGTTCACCCATCGCCACACTCCGACTCTCGCACCGGCTACCGGGACATGTGAACGGCCGCGCCTCTATCAGCATCGGGCCAGACGATCGTCTGCGCTGGGTTATATCTATATTCTCCAGAATGGCGCTGGAGTAGACCGGATAGCTACAGATGGCGACTAACTAGGAGTAGTTTAAGCACGAGAATTGAGTATTCAGCATTTGCACTGGTTGAGCAAAACTAGATAACGACTCCTACTGAGCCGCATCTTCAACTGGCGGCCGCCGTGACGACTAACACCGATATAATCTGCAACCAGAGTGGCCTCCGAATGGCGCATGTAACTAGATAAGCCACACGGAGGCTTCAAGATGGCGCATGGCGAGACGGGTGGCTCCAGAATGGCGCTTGGCACGACAGGTGCTTCATCTGGACGCTTGGCAAGACGGCGCATTCAGGCACCGCTGTGCAGACGGCAAGCTCTGGCCGCGCGAGCGCAACGTGCCTGGTGCGTGGTGCGGAACTGGTGGTACGGCTGGGGAAACACCCACCTGAAACTGCTAGTGCGGGGAGAAAGGAAACAGGCATACTGACCCCTGGAAGACGCACATTAGCCTATGTGCGTGGTGCCGGAGACTGGTGTACCGGCTGGGGACACGCACCTGAAGGCTATGCGTGGAGAAGGAAACAGGGCTTACTGGACTGGAGGCGACAGGACATTATGCCCCTTAGGCGTGGTGCCGAACCTGAGGTGGTACTGGCTGTGGGACACGCATCTCAGGCTACGTGCGAGGGGAGCAGAAGGATGCACTAAGGACTCTGAGATGGCACAGGAAGCTGTGCGTGGTGCCGGAATTGGGTACCTGGCTGGAGACACGCACCTAGACAGTGCGTGGAGTGAGGAACAGGGCTCTGAGAACAGCTGGAAGCCTGGTGCGGGTTAGGCACTGGTGGAACTGGCGGGGGCGGGGAGGGTGGCGCCGGGAAATACCGGACCGTGCAGAGCGTACTGGCTCTGCTCCTCTTGAGCACCGAGCCTGCCGCAACCTTACTGGTTGAGATTGCTCCCCGTCGCCCGACCAGGCGTGCGGGGAGGTGGAAATAACCCCGCAGCAGCCTATGTAGGCGAAACCGGGGACAACATGCGTAAGGCCTGGTGCTCATTAGCCGCCCGAGAGAACCAACTGGAGACCAGAACCTGAGCCGTCTTCATGGCACCTGGCTCAAGCCCAATCTACCCTCCCAGTGCGGGTAGGTGGAAAAAACCCGCACCGGCTATGAACACGTACAAGGAAGAGCACCAGTCGCCTCTACCTGCCGTAACACGGTAGTTTCGCCCGTACTCCCGCCTCCACGGTTAAGCCTGGGAAGTGGGCGCAGGTCTCCTACCTGCCCTCGGCCCACCCCTCTTTAGCCCCGCCTCCAATAATTTTTTTGGCTACCACAGGCTTCCTATCGCGTCGTCGTGCTGGCCTCCATACGTCTCGGTATGCCCTCACTCGCAACGCGCCAGAAGAATCCCAGGCGGGCTCCAGGCAACGCCTGGGTCATCGCAACCACTCCGATCTCCTCCCACGTAGTGTAGTCGCAGATTATCGCTCCCATGCCATTCCTTCTTGCGCTGCTTCCTGTTGCCGCTTATCACGCTGCTTTGATCCCGTTATGGTGGGTAATTCTGTCAACGATCGTCAATGGGAGAGAGGAGGACCAAAAATGCCAGCGTGTGGAAAATACATTTCTCTTTATTAGAAGAAGAAAAAACGAAAAACAACAAAAACACGAACGTGAAGCTATTCAAAAACATAAGTGCTGACACGAAACACTTAGACATAGACATATTACCCACAAAAGCATGAATGCCTAGCCTGCCTTAAAATATGGCTCCCCATCAGAAGACAAATGAAAGACATCTGTCCTCTGATTGAGAAACCACTCAGGCAACCATAGACATACCTAGAAAACATCACTCATAACATAGACATACTAGAAACATCTCACTCAACACAAAACTCATACACTACACCCAACACGCCCCTTTACCATATAAAACCACCAAAACGACAAAACACAAACATCCCATGTCACACCCTGACCTAACTAAAATAATAAAGAAACACAAAGCAATACTACAAGGCCAGGGGCGTGACATACCCCCCCCAAAAGGTGCGGACTCCGGCCGCAAAACCTGACACATAAAGGGAGGGTCCGGGTGGCCTTAATATGCGGCGGCTCGGGTGCGGACGTGACCCCCACTCCACCATTTGTCAATATCCGCTCTCTCGCGTGCTCTGGTAGATCCTGGCTGACTGCCGCTATCGGAAGATCCTGCTGACGCGGCTCGAAGATCAGCTGAGCTGGCGGCTTCGGCAAGATCATGGCTGGCTGCGGCTTCGGAAGATCTCATGGGGCTGGCTGGCGCGACTCGCTGACTCTCTGGCTGGCTGCGACTCTGGCTGCTCAGCTAGGCTGGCGACTCTGGTCTGCTCAATGGCTGGCTTGGCGACTCTGGCTGCTCACTGGAGCCTGCGCTGGCGACCTCTGGGCTGCTCGCATGGATCGGCTGGCGACCTGGCTGCTCAGGCTGCGCTGGCGACTCTCGGCTGCATCATGGCTCGCTGGCGCTCTGGCTGCCTCATGGCTTCGCTGACGGCTCTGGACATGCTCATGGCTCGCTGAGAGCGGCTGCCTGTCGCCGAAGTCCACTCCTGGCTGCAACTGGGGCTCTGCAGAGATCCTGCTGGTTGGCGGCTTCGGCAGATCCTGACTGACGCATGGCTTAGCACGGCTCCTGACTGACGATGCGCTCTGACGGCTCGGCACAGACGGGCGGCTTAATGGCTCGGGGCACAGACGACTGCTCCTAATGCGCCTGGGTGACGGATGGCTCAGATGGCCGCTGGGTAGTACGAGATAGCTTTCACGATGGCGCGTGGGTAGACGATGGTCAGATGCGGGAACTGGGGCTGACGGAATGGCTCGGGGGGGGAGTGCGCTGGGAGTAGTACAGGAATGGCTCAGAATGGAGCGCTGGTAGACTGATGGCCTCAGCATGGCGCATGGCAGACGGTGTGGCTACACGATGGCGGACTTGCAGACGGGTGGCTCAGATTGCGCTTGCAGACGGGCTTACAGGCACCGCTGCTGCAGACGGCCAGCGCTTCTGCCGGCTGAGCGCGGTAGGCTTGGTGACTACGTGGGAAGCGACCGGCTGGGAGCGAAGTGTCGAGAAGACAGGCAATTGGACCTGGCAGCGCCATGGCCCAGGTCGGGACTGGTCGGTACCGGAGCTGGGACAACGCACCTGAAGGCAATGTGCGGGCAGAGAGAGGAACAGGGACAACTGGACCCTGGAGAACGCACATTAACGCCTAGTGTCGTGGTGCCTGGAACGTAGGTACCGGACTCGGGGACACGACTGAAAGGCTAGTTCGGGAGAAGGAACAGCATACTGGACCCTGAGTACGCACATTAGGCCTCGTGCGGGGGCCAGGACTGAGTGGTACCCAGGCGTGGGACAACAGCAGTCCTCAGGCTAGTGCGGGAGCAGCAACAGATGGCCGCACACGGACGAGAGATGCAAGCACAGGCACTTGTATCGATGGTGCCTGCGGAAATAGAAGCATGGGGCATCAAAGGATCATGCGGCGAGGGTTGAATGGGTCACGATCGACGGGGCTGGATAAATAACGGAGACGGTACAATAAGAGGCCGGAGTGGGCCGTGGAGGAGGAAGCAGGGCTGACGTGGAGAAGAGGGAGAGAAGACCATGGTGCACAAGGCAATCTGTGGCGCAGACTAGGGTCGGGGCGGGGAGATGAAACGCGTGACAGCAGGGAAATTAACACCGCAGCAAAAGAGACGCACGTGCAGCGCAGTACTGGCGCTCCCTTGAGGCACCGAGGTCCACTGCTGTTGCGCAGACACTTAACCACTGGTGAATCGCTACGCGCAGGCAGCCACAATGTTCACAGTGCGAGAGGAGGGGGAAAACCCGCACCGGAGGGCTAATGTAAGGCGAACCGGGATTAAGCAATGACAGTAAGCTGGCCAAATTATGTCCGAGGCACCCCGAGAGAACGCACTGGGAAGGACGAAAGAAGAAGTCCACACGTATGGAATCCGGCCTTCCAACTGTATCGGCTCAATGCCCCGACTCTCATAGCCCTACCGAGTCGGGAGGTGAGAAAAAGACCCGCGACCTGGCTAATGAACATCGTGTACAGGAACAAAAGCCCGCGGTTGCGCTCTAAGCTCAGCGATAACACGGGTGTTCGCCGCTCAGATACCGAAAAAATAAAAGAAATAATACTCCCGTCTCCACGGTTAAGCCTGGAAGGGGCGCCAGGATCTCCACCTCCCTCGCCACTAACCTCTTAGCCACCCCTCAAGAATTTTGTTTTGGCTGATCACAGCTTCCTATCGAGTCGTCGCGACTTGCCTCCATAACCGGTATTCACCCCCTCGCACTGCGCCAAGAAGAATCCAGGCGGGCTCGGCACTCTGCCCTGGGTCGATGCCCACCTGTCGACTCCTCCCACAGTGTAGTCCCAGATTAAGCCTCAATTGCCTATCCTCCTTGCGCTGCTCCTGTGCCGCTTATCACGCTGCTGATTCCGTTATGGTGGGTAATTTCTGTCACGATCGGTACAATGCGGAGAAGATGAGCAGTCAAAATGCAATGCGTGGTGGAAAATACATCTTCTCTTATTAAAGAAGGAAAACGAAACAGGAAACAACAAAACAGACGAAACGTGAAGCTATTCAATACACATAAAGTGACGAACACGAATCACGTTAGACATAGACACTTACCTCACAAAAGCATGGATGCCTATGGCTGCCTTAAATAAGGCTCCCAAATCAGAGACAAATGAAAGACATCTGTCTCTGATTGAGAACCACTCAGGCAACCATAGACATACCTAGAAACATTCACTCAACCAAAGACATATGACCTAGAACCATTCACTCAACACAAACTCATATACACTACACCCAACACCCCCTTTACCATAAACACCCAAAACGACAAAAACACAAACATTCCCATGTCACACCCTGACCTAACTAAAATAATAAAGAAAACAAAGAATACTAAGGCCAGGGCGTACATAAAGCACTTGTTGCTGCTTTTCCTTCATCTGCAGCCAACTCATCCCAAACCATCATCAATTGGGTTGAAGGTTGTGATCTGTGGAGGCAGGCATCTATGATTGCCAGCACTACATTCACCTCATATTGGTCAAATAGCCTCCTACTATAGCCTGTTTTGAGGTGTGTTGGGTCATTGTCCTGTTGAAAACAAAGTTAACGGGATGGCATATCACTGCATAATGCGTGGTCGCCATGCTGTTAAGTGTGCCTAAAATTCTAAATAAATCACAGATCAGAAGTCCTATCAGCAAAGCACCCCCACATCCATCACACCTCCGTCCTCCATGCTCACAGGTTGCGGAACCCACAATGCTGAGAGATCATGCCATCCCCTACTTGATCTCACAAAGACATGGCGGTAGGAACCAAAAATCCAAAATTGGGAACAGATTTCCACGGTCAAATATGTCCATTGTTCGTGTTCTTGGCCAAACAAGGTCTCTTTTATAATTGGTGTCCTTTAGTAAGTGGGGTTTTGTTGCTAAATCAACCATAAGGCCTGATTCGCCCGCAGTCCCTCTGAACAGTTTGATTCTGAGATGTGATCTGTAACTTGAAGTCTGTAAAGCCTTTATTGGGCTGCAATTTCGGAGACTGTTACGACTCTAATGCACATATCCTCTGGCAGCAGAGGTAACTCTGGCGCTTCCTTTCCTCGTGGCGGTCTGCCATGAAGAACAGTTATCATCATCTGCAGTTGATGTGTTTTTGCAGACTTGCAACTTGAAGAACTTTCAAAAAAGCAATAAAAA
>NC_036858.1:2985756-2989326 GCF_002910315.2 Salvelinus sp. IW2-2015 | reverse complement strand
GTGCATGCAATAGAGAATAGGGGTGCCAGTTGGAGTGCATGCAATAGAGAATAGGGTGCCAGTTGGAGTGCATGCAATAGAGAATAGGGTGCCAGTTGAGTGCATGCAATAGAGGAATAGGGGGCCATTTGGAGTGCATGCATAGAGAATAGGGTGCCAGTGTGGAGTGCATGCATAAGAGATAGGGTGCCAGTTGGGGTGGCATGCAATGAGAATAGGGTGCCATGGAGTGCATGCAATAAGAGATAGAGTGCCAGTTGGAGTGCATGCAATAGAGAATAGTGGTGCAGTTGGATGCATGCAATAGAGAATAGGGTGCCAGTGGGAGTGCATGCAATAGAGAATAGGGTGCCAGTTGGAGTGCATGCAATAAGAGAATAGGGTGCCAGTTGGAGTGCATGCAATAGAGAATAGGGGTGCCAGTTGTGAGTGCATGCAATAAGATAGAGGTGCAGTGGAGTCATGCAATAGAGAATAGGGTGCCAGTTGGAGTGCATGCAATAGAGAATAGGGTGCCAGTTGGAGTGCATGCAATAGAGAATGGGTGCCAGTTGGAGTGCATGCAATAGAGAATAGGGTGCCAGGTGAGTGCATGCAATAGAGAATAGGGTGCCAGTTGGAGTGCAGCATAGAGATAAGGGTGCCGTTGGCAGTGCATGCAATAGAGAATAGGGTTGCCATTTGGAGTGCATGCAATAGAGAATAGGGTGCCAGTTGGAGTGCATGCAATAGAGAATAGGTGCCAGTTTGAGTGCATGCAATAGAGAATAGGTGCCAGTTGGAGTGCATGCAATAGAGAATAGGGTGCCAGTTGAGTGCATGCAATAGAGAATAGGTGCCAGTTGGAGTGCATGCATAGAGAATAGGTGCCAGTTGGAGTTGCATGCAATAGAGAATAGGGTGCCAGTTGGAGTGCATGCAATAGAGAATAGGTGCCAGTTGGAGTGCATGCAATAGAGAATAGGGTGCCATTTGGAGTGCATGCAATAGAGAATTAGGGTGCCAGTTGGAGTGCATGCAATAGAGAATAGGGTGCCAGTTGGAGTGCATGCAATAGGAAATAGGTGCCAGTTGGAGTGCATGCAATAGAGAATAGGGTGCCAGTTGGAGTGCATGCAATAGAGAATAGGGTGCCCAGTTGGAGTGCATGCAATAGAGATAGGGTGCCAGTTGGAGTGCATGGATAGAGAAATAGGTGCCAGTTGGAGGCATGCAATAGAGATAGGCCCACCCTATTCTCTATTGCATGCACTCCAACTGGCACCCTATTCTCTATTGCATGCACTCCAACTGGCACCCTATTCTCTATTGCATGCACTCCAATTGGCACCCTATTCTCTATATACAGTAGTGCACAACTTTTGACCAGAGCCCTATGTGATAATGTAATGATATGTGATTGCATGTCTGTAAAAAAAGAAAGGGGTAGTTCTTGCTATAGCACTGGGGCCCCGCCATGCTTTGACGTGAGCTGCTGTCTCCGTAATGAGGGGACACTACAGAGACGGCAGACACGCACGTTCGAAAGGTTAAAAAAACACAGACACAAAGTGTTGCCTCTATAGATAGACTCCATGGCTGTGTTTTCAATAATGCGTAAGAGACTTACAGCTATAGCATTTAGGACTGTGACACTGTTGCACTGCTGTGATCTGTATGGAATGGAAGCTGAGTCAAAAGTCAGCTTCATGGATGCCGAAAAAATGACACCTCTGCCCCGCTGTGCATTCAGGATCAACCTGACAGACAACGATAATCACAACTGTTTTGTTCTTATGHGTGAAATGGCTTTTCTATTTCCAGAAGAATCCAAATAGATGGAATATTAAAACGCTGAAATGTAAATCCTATAATTAGTAGGATTAATATTTCACAAATAAACGTAATATCTCAGATTTTGTAATGACGCGTGTGTGTGCTTGCCTGTAAGAATTATGTTTTCTTTTATGATGAAGTGCCTAAATCCTTAAACCCATATACAGTCGGCTGTAATGCTAGGGTAACAGATTGGAAATAGTTATTGATTTGTTCATTTAGAATGCCCCACCCCCTAGACCCCTGTCACCCTATAGAAAACTATAAATGGCATGATTAATGACAATGCTCCAGGGATTAAATCAACATATAATTCAATTATTGAATTTAAAATGAGATCGATGGTAAATGGTTGATTTTACCATGCCTTGTTACAGTGGTAATAAAAAAAGGTCAAGGAAAGCACAGCTTATGTTTCCATTACATGCCAAACCAAAATAAATTACGAGCCCAAACCTCATCAGCTGTACATCTATCTTGATATCCCTGTGCAACACAGAGCCACCCTGAATATCTAGTTCCATAAAAAATATTTAAGTCATACTTTAATAAAATACCCTTTCTAAACCCTCCTTTAAGCACACATCCGCCCTGGGGTTCTCCCTAAACCCAATTTTAAGCACACATCCACCCTGGGGTTCTCCCTAAACCCTCCTATCCACATATCCACCCTGGGGTTCTCCCTAAACCCAATTTTAAGCACATATCCACCCTGGGGTTCTCCCTAAACMCTCCTATCCACATATCCACCATGTTCTGACAGAGGCCGTCTGTTTCACCCTGATAACTGCAACTCTTCTTTCAGACAGCTGGCAAGGGCAGAGGCCATTAAGTCATTTGTAATACAATGTTCATTCTGTGATTTAGAAGCAATGGTGGGAAAGGACAGCGGACTGTTTCTGGTTGAACAGAAAGACATTCACAATGTTTCTCCGTGCTGCGTTGAATCTGAGTGGAAGAGATATAGCCAATTGTACTGTAAGAACAGGCTGCACTGCCTTAAGACAAACAGAGCATGGACCAGAACCTTCTGGGCCTATTGATGAGACATTGAACCTCAGCGTGTTCTGCAGAAGTATCAATCAAGTGTTTGATTCCATCCTGTGTTGGTGTTCCAATGCTCCCTGGCTGTTGCTATGAGCATATAGTCAACGTGAGGGTACTGAATGTGAATAGATGGGGACACCAAAACACCATGTTAATCAAACAGCATTCTGACACCAGTGAATGGCACTGAATTCAGTATAAAGACAGCTGCTACACACATACTCTGATTTATCCTCTGAGGGCCTAATGTCACCCAGGCCGTTCCAGTCGCCAGGCGGACAGACAGCTCTAGCCCAGTATTATGTGCATGTCGCTGCAGCTCAGGGCCTTGGGAGGGAATGAAGACAGATTACTCAGGCATCAGTGGCCTCCGCCCGGCAGCAGCCAGCAGGCTGCAACGGGGGAAACAGCACACTCAGCAAGAGCCTCCGTTCCGTTCCGAACACATACTTGATTTCCCCCCAGAACCTTCATAAAGGTCTGGTGTGAGTGTGTGTGTGAGAGAGAGAGAGGGGGCAGAGAGTTTACGAGTGAGACTATGAATGTGTGGTCTCAGGGGGCCTCTCTCTTCGCGTGGCCAGGGACGAGGGACCACAATCCATCACGGTACATGCACTGGCCTTTTACACATCCCATAAACCCTGCAAATGTTACTCCTCTCTTATGTTTTTCTCCTCCACCCCCCCCCCCCTTCCTCTCCTGGGCTCC
>NC_036858.1:2949915-2985747 GCF_002910315.2 Salvelinus sp. IW2-2015 | reverse complement strand
GAGAGAGAGAGAGAGAGACACTACACATGTATGTGGTCTCAGGGGACCTCTCTCTCCATGTGTCCGGGGACAGAGAACCACAGTCTGTCACACATCCTGGCCTTTTGCATAAACCCTGCAGATGTTACTCTTCTCTTCTTTTCTCTCCTCCATCCTCTCCTTCCTCCCCTGGGCTCACAAGGAGGATAAATTAGGTCAAGGGGATGTTACTCTTGTCTGGCCCTTCATTTGTTCCTCTATGAGTCATACTGTGTATCGACATCATCCCACGAACAGTAGTCCCCACATGCTCTGTGAAAACTAGGACATTACAATAATATTCACAAGTTGCGTGTCAGTGGACCACTGGGCTATAAATAGGAGCTAAGTGCAATGGTCGGGTCACTCTGAGGAAGACGGCGGCTTGACGCTGAAACGTCAGTCACCTGTTTGCGTGGATCAAAGTGAGCTGAAATGAATACGTTTACGGTAATCTTTTTGTTGTTGAGTGCTCCAACTTCTTTTTTCAACTTCTCAAATGTATCCTTTTGGAAGTTTTTCCGCTGAAGCCCTTCTCATGATTTTTGTCATTTGTTGTTGAGATCCCCTCCTTTCCTGTGTTTGCTGAAGTGTGAAGGCCCACCGGAACTAATATTTACAAGTCTTTGTTGCCACATACTATTATGTGACAATGATGATCGGAACCTCCTGGCCACGTCACATGTTGGCTTGCAAAGTGATGTGGAATTTCTATTGCAATCCAGCTACAGTTTGGACATCCAACAGTTTGAATTTGTTAGTCATTTTATTCGTTTTTTCCAAAATTCTTTACATGTCAAAATGATCAATCAGAAATTCACATCTTTCAGTACATAATTTGGTTTAACTAAAACTATTCGAACAATAAGTAATTAATCCAAGTTAGACTAATCAAATTGTCAATGGTCAAAATAAAAAATCTCATGCAATCAATCATAAAAAGGAATCCTAATAATCAGCTCGTCAGTCCACAACTTGTTTATTTTCATTGCAGTGTCTTCGAGGGGTAGGTCTAGAATTTGCCATCGTTTGGAGTCTTGCTTACTTGGTTGGTCTGGTGGTGTGGTGTTTGTGTGTTTGTGTGTTTGTGTTGAGGAAGAYGACGAGGAAGAGGAAGGGGCTGGCAGTTGCAGGATGGAGGTGGCAGTTGTGGTTGGTTGGTGCTGTGTCCAGGGTTGGTGCTGTTGGGTCCAGGAAAACTTGGGTTGGTGCTGGGTCCGGAAACCAGGAGGTGATGGGTCTGGTGTTGGGACGGAACCTGGGAACCAGGAACTGGGGCTGCTGCAGGTGCTGGGTCGCGATCAAGCAGACACACAAGGGAGCCCTAGACCCAGAGGTCAATGGTGGCACTCCACTGTGGTCTGTTCGCTGAGGGTGTAGGTTAGATGTTTGGTCCTTCCTCAGCGCCTCATCTTGTGTTCTGGTGCTGGGACTGGTGCTTGAACTGGGACTGGTATTGGATCTGCAGAGGGGAGGAAAACAACCTGAGGAGTGAGAAGACAAACCAGGACCCTCGAGGTCAGTGATGGTACTCCCCTGTGGCATGCTCTCTCCGGGTGTAGGTCTTTAGTCCTTCCTCTGCACCTCTTCTGTTGTAGTGACTGTTTCCCAGTTCTGGTCCGGTTCTAAATGAATGGTTCCTGGTTCTAGTCTGGTTCTGTATGAGGTATAGGTATAGAGGGAAAAAAGGGGGAGAGAGATGGACAGGGAGCAGGGGGTGGTGGAGGGTATGTCTATGGGACTGGGCTGGTGCTGGAGGAGGAGTGATGCAGCAGCAAGGCTGAGGACAGAGGGAACAAATAGGACCTAGACCTGCCTGGTCATGGAACACTCACAAAACAGTTGGTAGGCGTGTTCAGTGTGAGTGCATCCATGGGGGGCAGTTCTCTGTATGCACCTTGTGCCCTCTTTGGGGAGGCAGTTCTCTGTATGCACCTTGTGCCCTCTTTGGGGAGGCCAGCCATGGACCGTTCTTCAAGTGCCGTCTTCCTGTGGTCTATCTTTTGGGGATATTGTCAGGGTCATGACATTGCAGGTGTGGGCTTCTAGCAGGTCATTGGGTGGGTCTTGATTTTCCTCCCCACTGACTGGTTGTTAGCCAGCCACCTGTACCTACTGATTGGTGGGATGAATGAAGGGGTGAAGACCGTTATGATGGAATTTATTTTCACCCACAAGCTGCATTCAGAATCACTGTCAGGTTGAGAAACATGACTAGAAGTGACGACCTAAACCATTTAAACTGGAACAACCATTTCAGTAACGGGTGCAATAAAGCTAACTAACTCATTGGATTCGTTTAGAAAATGTTATGTTATTTATCTTCATGTAGCATAATATTAATCAATCAATCAATCAATGTACATGCAAAAATACAGATAATTAAAACATTGCTAAGAACATCTACCTGATGTAGAACATGCTGGGAAATATTATAATGATGGGCGTGGTTTTGATGGGAATGTTTTACTCTCCACAGAGTAAAACTGACACAATCACACTCTCACAATCAACACCACTGAGACTTACTTTCCCTCGTAGAGAGTTAATAATTGAACTCCTGAATCAACACTAGAAACATTACACATGGTAACCCTGGCCATGTGCTGTGCGGAGATAATAGGGACGGACACACTAACACAGGACAATCTCAACATAGCAGCAGTACAGTTATAGTCATTGCCACAGGATTTTCTCTCTCTTGTGTTTATGTAAGAAAGAGTGGACGGATCCTTAAAAACAGCCCCTCCATGACTATTCAGCAGCCAATCAGATGCTTTGTGATACATGATGGACGCAGCAGCATAAAATACATATTACCTGTTACGTGACCCATGGAGTGAACGTGCTAATCCTGTTGAATACTGTATGACCGTTGAGCATCTGACTGAAATGCTATGTCCAAGGTACCCTAAATCTAATGTGTTTTGAAGAAGACTTAAATTAATCATCAAAAAATACATTTTACGAAAAGGTTGTGTGACACACTTGATTAAATCTACCATGGTCTAATTTTTCCCCCAACTATTTTATTTATTTAACTAGGCAAGTCAGTTAAGAACAAATTCTTATTTACAATGACAGGCCTACCCCAGCCAAATCCTAACCCGGACGACGCTGGGCCAATTGTGCGATGCCCTACGGGACTCCCAATCACGGCCGGATGTGATACAGCCTGGAATTGAACCAGGGTCTGTAGTGACGCCTCTAGCATTGAGATGCAGTGCCTTAGTCCGCTGTGCCACTTGGGAGCACCGAGAAACTACGTTTCAACTATTTCTCACTTGTCCCTTGTCCCTTTTAACTAAGGAAATGCAAACCCGTGAAATTAGAGTTTCACTGTAGTGTCTTTCGGTTAAAGAATTTCTGTATACTATAGGCAACAGACGACCTTGTGTCATGTGAATTGTCTAGGCATAATTCCCTGAAGACTCTTCACAGTGGCTGCACTGTCAGTAGGGAATAACCAAGTTCAAACCAAGCAAGTGTGGGCAATTACCAACCTCTAATTATACTTTTACATTTCGGTAGGGGAAATAAACAAGAGATATAAATATGAATAAATAAGGCGATCTGTCAGCATGAAATGGGATCCTGCTTAATCTTCTGAATATAGCTAACCCTCCTGTCTCATTAATTTGAAAACGCTGAATAATTTTATCAGAGTTCGTTCCGGTGGCACGCACACACACACACACACACACACACACACAACACAACAACACACACACCACACACACACACACACACACACACACACACACACACACACCACACACACAACACAACACACACAAAGAGACACAACACCACACACACACATACAAACAGACACATCAAAGCCAAAGCTTGATACACATTTAAAGTTAGATTTGATAAAATCCTATTATTTAACTTTGGTATTTGGTTTAGACGTAGTGGTGAATATAACATATCAAATATTGATTTAATTTGTAGACAAACTGGCATCAAAGCCAGACTAAGTCAGTGGCACAGACGGAACTATCCAAGCAGAATAGAAATATCCTTCAAATGTTGAAATTTGGTTGTTCAACCAAACACAATTGAATATTACTTTTGTAAGACAGTGAATAGCCTGAAGTTAAGGCTATCTTACAAACTAATGTAACATTCATGTTGAGGTTACTGTAACTATAAATGTCTTCTTATGTAATCATAGAAAGTATGCGTGTGCAAGATGGCATGCACAGGTCGTCGTCGCAGGTTTGTGGAGATGTTCGCAATTGCTGTAATAATCTGCGCAGTTTCGAACGCCATYGGTCACATGTAATCTCAACTGCAWTCCAGGTAATTTGGTTCCACTGTTATGAAGCACAGTGATTACACAATCTGCTATATAAATAAACAAAATGCACTACATGACCTATGTGGACACCTGCTCGTCCAACATCTCATTCCAAAATTGGGGGCATTACAGTTTTTTTCAATTGCTAACAAGCATTAGTCAAAACTGAAGTCACATTGTCAAAACTGTGTTTGTGGACCAAACYGTGAATCATTTTTCATTGCTTTCACACAAAACGCATTCAGTGACCACTTTCTCCGAAATCCTTGATCTCTTTCCTCATTCATACTCCACCACCTGTAAAACTATATGCAGCACGTTTTCAAATGCTAACACACTGTTTCTAAAACTGTTAAAAACACATTCAAAACAGAATGATGGCAAATGTCGTGCATTTCTGCAGTAACCAGATTGAAACATATAGAAAAWCWACAGTYGAAATGTGCATCCTTCAATGATAATTGAACTACATCTTACAGTACAACACAGTATGTTAACATTTTTACATGTACTGACATTTTGAAATATATTGATTGTTTTGTGTTTTTCAGTAGGATCCAAAGGTTGCCTCCCACAGGAGGAAGAGGCAGAATATTATCAGATGCGCAGGAAATTGCCAATGTTGACAATGCAATAAAACTGCGGCAAATTTGGGACAGAGTGCTGGCAGACAATGTCACTTTTGGGAATGTGAATACGGTCAGTACAACGACAATTACCAGAGTCCCAGAGAAACATGAAATAAGGATGAAGCTGTTGTACACTGTACCTTTGAGAGAAACGCTGAACTCGTTTTAAGGAACTCCGGTATCAATATGTCCAAATAAGAGGTCTGTTCAATAACCAAACAGACAGGGTACATACCCAGCTATGCATAATGTAAAGTAGTGTAAAACTGTGGATTTACTGTATTTTAGAGAGTAATGGAGATGGAAGTCAGTCAAACTGCACATACATTCATCTTTGTGGATGAAGCTGGATTTAACCTGGCAAAAACACGCTGCAGGGGAAGAAATGCGATTGGACAGAGAGCAACTGTGGATGTCCCAGGCCAGAGAGGAGCTGACATCACAATATGTGCAGCACTGTCCAATGATGGCTTGCTGTTACACAAACCACTCATTGGCCCCTACAATACAGAGGCACATTTTTTCTGGATGATCTGCATTATCGACTTGTGCCAGCGGAGGAGAGAAGGGCAAGAAACTCCCCTACCTTCGTGCTTGTGTGGGATAATGTGGCATTGCACCTCTCTGCTGCAGTCACAGACTGGTAAGCTGCACATCCCAGGAAGTTAGTACTATTCCTGCCTCCATACTCCCCCTTCCTAAACCCCAAAATTGAGTTTTTCTCTGCGTGGAGGTGGAAGGTTTATGACCACCATCCACATGACCAGATGTCCTTACTGGAGGCCATGAATGCGGGGTGTGGAGACACTTCTCCTGAAGACTGCCAGGGTGTGGAGACACTTCTCCTGAAGACTGCCAGGGTGTGGAGACACTTCTCCTGAAGACTGCCAGGGTGGTCGGAGAACCTTCTCTGAAGACTGACCAGGGTGTGGAGACACTTCTCCTGAAGACTGCCAGGGTGTGGAGACACTTCTCCTGAAGACTGCCAGGGTGTGGGGAGACACTTCTCCTTTGAATGACTTGCAGGGTGTGGAGACACTTCTCTCTTGAAGCACTGCCAGGGTGTGGATTAGACATTCCAGAAGATACTTCCAAGAGATTCGCAAGAGAAGACATGAGATGTGATGTTGATGAGAACTTGTGGCCAAATGCAGGAGAGAGGGAGACTGAACCCTCACAGTACTGTACAGTTATGAGTGATTATACTTCATGTTGATGAGACTAGAACCCTCACAGTACTGTACGTATGAGTGATTTACTATACATGTTGATGAGAACTAGAACCTCACGTACTGTACAGTATGAGTGATTATACTATACATGTTGATGAGAACTAGAACCCTCGCAGTACTGTACGAGTATGAGTGTTTATACTTTCATTTGATGAGAACTAGAACCCTCACAGTACTGTACAGTATGAGTGTTATACTATACATGTTGATGAGAACTAGAACCCTCCCAGTACTGTACAGTATGAGTGTTATACTATACATGTTGATGAGAACTAGAACCCACAGTACTGTACAGTTGAGTGTTATACTATACATGTTGTGAGAACTAGAACCTCACAGTACTGTACAGTAATGAGTGATTATACTATACATGTTGATGAGAACTAGAACCCTCACAGTACTGTAACAGTATGAGTGATTATACTATACATGTTGATGAGAACTAGAACCCACAGTACTGTACAGTATGAGTGATTATACTATACATGTTGATGGACTAGAACCTCACAGTACTGTACAGTATGAGTGATTATCTACATGTTGATGAGAACTAGAACCCACAGTACTGTACAGTATGAGTGATTATACTACATGTTGTGAGAACTAGACCCTCACGTATGTACAGTAATGATTGATTAACTATGTTGATGAGAACTAGAACCCTCCAGTACTGTCAGTATGAGTGATTATACTATCATGTTGATGAGCTAGAACCTCACAGTACTGTACAGTATGAGTGATTATACTATACATGTTGATGAGAACTAGAACCTCAGTACTGTACAGTATGAGTGATTATACTATACATGTTGATGAGAACTAGAACCCTCAGGTACTGTACAGTATGAGTGATTATACTATAACTGTTGATGAGAACTAGACCCCTACAGTCCTGTACAGTTGAGTGTATTTCTATACATGTTGATGAGATAGAACCTCACAGTACTGTACAGTATGAGTGATTATACTATACATGTTGATGAGAACTAGAACTACATGTACTGTACAGTATGAGTGTTTACTACTACATGTTGATGAGAACTAGAATCCTCACAGTACTGACAGTATGAGTGTTATACTATACATGTTGATGAGACTAGAACCCTCGCAGTACTGTACAGTATGAGTGTTATACTATAACATGTTGATGAGAACTAGAACCTCACAGTACTGTACAGTATGAGTGTTATACTATAACTGTTGATGAAACTAGAACCTCACAGTACTGTACAGTATGAGTGATTATACTATACATGTTGATGAGAATAGAACCCTCCAGTACTGTACAGTATGAGTGATTATACTATACATGTTGATGAGAACTAGAACCCTCACAGTACTGTACAGTATGAGTGATTATACTATACATGTTGATGAGAACTAGAACCCTCCAGTACTGTACAGTATGAGTGATTATACTATACATGTTGATGAGAACTAGAACCCTCACAGTACTGTACATTATGTGATTTATTATACATGTTGATGAGAACTAGAACTCACAGTACTGTACAGTATGAGTGATTATACTATACATGTTGATGAGAACTAGAACCCTCACAGTACTGTACAGTATGAGTGATTATACTATACATGTTGATGAGAACTAGAACCCTCACAGTACTGTACAGTATGAGTGATTATACTATACTGTTGATGAGAACTAGAACCCTCACAGTACTGTACAGTATGAGTGATTATACTATACATGTTGATGAGAATAGAACCCTCACAGTACTGTACAGTATGAGTGATTTACTATACATGTTGATGAGAACTAGAACCCTCACAGTACTGTACAGTATGAGTGATTATATACTACATGTTGATGAGAACTAGAACCCTCACAGTACTGTACAGTATGAGTGATTATACTATACATGTTGATGAGAACTAGAACCCTCCAGTACTGTACAGTATGAGTGATTATCTATACATGTTGATGAGAACTAGAACCCTCACAGTACTGTACAGTATGAGTGATTATACTATACATGTTGATGAGAACTAGAACCCTCACAGTACTGTACAGTATGAGTGATTATACTATACATGTTGATGAGAACTAGAACCCTCACAGTACTGTCAGTTTGAGTGATTTACTATACATGTTGATGAGAACTAGAACCCTCACAGTACTGTACAGTATGAGTGATTATACTATACATGTTGATGAGAACTAGAACCCTCACAGTACTGTACAGTATGAGTGATTATACTATACATGTTGATGAGAACTAGAACCCTCACAGTACTGTACAGTATGAGTGATTATACTATACATGTTGATGAGAACTAGAACCCTCACAGTACTGTACAGTATGAGTGATTATAACTCAGCAAAAAAATAACATCCTCTCACTGTCAACTGCGTTTATTTCAGCAAATTTAACATGTGTAAATATTGCATGAACATAACAACATTCAACAACTGCGACATAATCTGAACAAGTTCCACAGACATGTGACTAACAGACATTGAATAATGTGTTTGTGAACAAAGGGAGGGTGGGTCAAATCAGAAGTAACAGTCAGTATCTGGTGTGGCCACCAGCTGCATTAAGTACTGCAGTGCATCTCCTGACCGTTCCACAGGTGCATGTTCATTAATTGTTTTGGTTCATTGAACAAGCATGGGAAACAGTGTTTAAACCTTTACAATGAAGATCTGTGAAGTTATTTTGATTTTTACGATGATCTTTGAAAGACAGGGTCACGTTCTGACCATAGTTCTTTTGTATTTTTTTCTTTTGTTTGTGTTGGTCAGGACGTGAGCTGAGTGGGCATTCTATGTTGTGTGTCTAGTTTTCCTGTTTCTGTGTTTGGCTGATATGGTTCTATCAGAGGCAGGTGTTAGTCGTTTGTCTCTGATTGGAGCCATATTTAGGTAGCCTGTTTTCTGTGGGGTTTGTGGGTGGTTGTTTTCTGTCTTTGTGTCTTGCACCAGATAGGACGGTTTTCGGTTTTCACGTTTGTTGTTTTGTATTTGGAGTGTTCGTTTATTGTCTTTAATTAAACATTATGGACACTTATCACGCTGCGCTTTGGTCCTCTCCTTTTTCCACCGGAACCGTTACAGACAGGGTCCTGAAAAAGGGAAGTTTCTTTTTTTTGCTAAGTTTACTATACATGTTGTTGTTGTGTGTTTTGTTGTTGTGTGTTTTGTTAAAACATTTTATTTTTCACAAGTATTACTATATACAAAGATTATGAAAAAATATAGGCTATTGAGCAAATTGCTACATTTCTGATTCATTATTGTTAAATTATACACTGCTCAAAAAAAAAAGGGAACCACTTAAACAACACAATGTAACTCCAAGTACTCACACTTCTGTGAAATCAAACTGTCCACTTAGGAAGCAACACTGATTGACAATCACATTTCACATGCTGTTGTGCAAATGGAATAGACAACAGGTGGAAATTATAGGCATTAGCAAAGACCCCCAATAAAGGGTGGTTCTGCAGGTGGTGACCACAGACCACTTCTCAGTTCCTTGCTTCCTGGCTGATGTTTTGGTCACTTTTGAATGCTGGCGGTGCTTTCACTCTGGTGTGTAGCATGAGACGGAGTCTACAACCCCACAAGTGGCTCAGGTAGTGCGCTCATCCAGGATGGCACATCAATGCGAGCTGTGGCAAGAAGGTTTGCTGTGTCTGTCAGCGTAGTGTCCAGAGCATGGAGGCGCTACCAGGAGACAGGCCGTACTCAGGAGACGTGGAGGAGGCCGTAGGGAGGGCAACAACCCAGCAGCAGGACCGCTACCTCCGCCTTTGTGCAAGGAGGAGGAGGGGAGCACTGCCAGAGCCCTGCAAAATGACCTCCAGCAGGCCACAAATGGGCATGTGTCTGCTCAAACGGTCAGAACACGACTCCATGAGGGTGGTATGAGGGCCCGACGTCCACAGGTGGGGGTTGTGCTTACAGCCAACACCGTGCAGGACGTTTGGCATTTGCCAGAGAAAAACAAGATTGGCAAATTCGCCACTGGTGCCCTGTGCTCTTCACAGATGAAAGCAGGTTCACACTGAGCACATGAGCACATGTGACAGACGTGACAGAGTCTGGCGACGCCGTGGAGAACGTTCTGCTGCCTGCAACATCCTCCAGCATGACCGGTTTGGCGGTGGGTCAGTCATGGTGTGGTGGGCATTTCTTTGGGGGCCGCACAGCCCTCCATGTGCTCGCCAGAGGTAGCCTGACTGCCATTGGTACCGAGATGAGATCCTCAGACCCCTTGTGAGCACATATGCTGGTGCGGTTGGCCCTGGGTTCCTCCTAATGCAAGACAATGCTAGACCTCATGTGCTGGAGTGTGTCAGCAGTTCCTGCAAGAGGAAGGCATTGATACTATGGACTGGCCCGCCCGTTCCCCAGACCTGAATCCAATTGAGCACATCTGGGCCATCATGTCTCGCTCCATCCACCAACGCCACGTTGCACCACAGACTGTCCAGGAGTTGGCGGATGCTTTAGTCCAGGTCTGGGAGGAGATCCCTCAGGAGACCATCCGCCACCTCATCAGGAGCATGCCCAGGCGTTGTAGGGAGGTCATACAGGCACGTGGAGGCCACACACACTACTGAGCCTCATTTTGACTTGTTTTAAGGACATTACATCAAAGTTGGATCAGCCTGTAGTGTGGTTTTCCACTTTAATTTTGAGTGTGACTCCAAATCCAGACCTCCATGGGTTGATAAATTTGATTTCCATTGATAGTTTTTGTGTGATTTTGTTGTCAGCACATTCAACTATGTAAAGAAAAAAGTATTTAATAAGAATATTTCATTCATTCAGATCTAGGATGTTATTTTAGTGTTCCCTTTTTTTTTTGAGCAGTGTACTTTAGTACAGTCAATAAAGTGAAGGTGTTATTTTTATTTTATAATGAAATACTGATTTATGTGAAAAATCATTCAAACTTCAAAGAGAAAAGTTAATCATTTATGTAATGCTCCTTGTTGTTTGTGTTTTTTAGGTCAGTGTGTTATGAGTGACAACTTATGCATTCTGAGTGAGAATTCTTGACAGTGTTATGTTCGAAAAAGCTTATTTTGAGACATGTATGAAGTGTTTTGGTGGTTTGAGTGAGTTTTTGAGGTGAGATTAACTGTTTGGCCAAGATGCATGTTGGTAATGCAGACTATGTGAAGTGTTTTGAAAAGGTGGCTTCAGTATTAACCGATCCTTGTTAGCAATTGAAAAAACTGTAATATGGAGTTGGTCCCCCTTTGCTGATATAACAGCCTCCACTCTTCTGGGAAGGCTTTCCACGAGAAGTAGGAGCATTGCTGCGGGGACTTGCTTCTATTCAGCCACAAGAGCATTAGTGAGGTTGGGCACTGACGTTTGGTGATTAAGCCTGGCTCGCAGTCATCGTTCCAATTCATCCCAAAGGTGTTTGATGGAGTTGAGGTCAGGGCTCTGTGCAGGCCAGTCAAGTTCTTCCACACCGATCTCGACAAACCATTTCTGTATGGACCTCACTTTGTGCACGGGGGGATTGTCATGCTGAAACAGGAAAGGGCCTTCCACAAACTGTTGCCACAAAGTTGGAAGCACAGAATAATCTAGAATGTCATTGTATGCTATAGCGTTAAGATTTCCCTTTCCCTGGAACTAAGGGGCCTAGCCCAAACCATGAAAAATAGCCCCAGAACATTATTCCTCATCCACCAAAGTTTACAGTTGGCACTATACATTCCGGCAGGTAGCGTTCTCCTGGCATCCGCCAAACCCAGATTCGTCCGTCGGACTGCCAGATGGTGAAGCGTGATTCATCGCTCCAGAGAACGCATTTCCACTGCTCCAGAGTCCAAAGGCAGCAAGTTTAACGCCACTCCAGCCAACGCTTGGCATTGCGCATGGTGATCTTTAGCTTGTGTGCGGCTACTCGGCCATGGAAACCCATTTCATGAAGCTCCCAACTAACAGTTCTTGTGCTGAAATTTCTCCCAGAGGCAGTTTATAACTCGTTTGTGAGTGTTGCAACCCAGGACAGACAATCTTTACATGCAAATAGGCTGTTTCGCTAAATTCCTCTGCAGTGAATTAAGCTACTTTGTTTCTATAGGTACCGCCTGTAATGGGTATCCTGGGGTAAAATATATACTTTTTACAGTTACCACCTTTTCGGGATGTCTCACGGTCTGACAAACACCACAGATGCAGAAGTGCAAAATTGGTGGATGCGGTGAATTGAGACGCATCCAATGCAACAAAAAAACATCTCTCTAGCTTAAACTGACAGATTTCTTCATGGGGATTGTTTTATTATGCTACTAATATGGGGTAACCACCCACAATTGGGATTCCTGGGGTAAAATGTGATCTCTTAAACTTGTAGGCCTTTTGTTACAGCTACCAACTGCTATGGGTTTCATTAGGTAAATTGCAACAGATATCAACATGAACTAACCAAGTCTTGAGCCAGTCTACCACCCATAAAAGTTATCTGAGGTATTGTGCTAGGCTTTAGATCTGCTCATAATATTAACAAATTCCCATGAATCAGATGGCCCTGCTGAAAAAAACAGCATAGACCAGCATAGGCTGGTGACCAGTTTCCGTTAGGTTTTGAAGGTGAGCAGCCTTTGTTGTGTTTTCACTGGTGACCAGTTTTCGTTGTGTTTTGAAGGTGAGCAGCCTTTGTTGTGTTCTCGCTGGTGACTAGCATTTGTAATGTCTTCGCTGATGACTAGCCTTTGTTCTGTTTTAGTCGGAACTAGTCAGACTTAGTAATTATATTTGCTGACACCTTACAGTCAAATCTTGGTATCAGTAGAGTAGCTATCTAGCTATATAAACCACGCCCCTCTGCAAACATGCCTTCTCCGATGTTGGTTACGAGTTGTTTAAATTAGGCAAGATAATATCATGTTACCATTGGTGTATTAAAATGTGTTATGGGGATGTCACCTTGTCCTCTTAATAATGAATCCAAGTGTTTGACATGGAGGGGGACCAGTAACTTTATGATTAAACTTTATCAATGTAGAAGCAACAGTCATTTTTCATACTTTAATTTGGCTTCCTTCAAATATCATCCAATTTCATGAAAAACATGATTTTGACTGTTCATGACTTTTAAGATCGCTAGGCGAGACAACAACACATTACAAACATATAAAGTAATGTGGACCCCAGGAAGAGTAGCTGTGGACCCTATTAAATACAAAAAGTAATCAGATTAAATACATTTTCCCTCAACAACGTATTGATTATTTTGCTCACAAAAAAGTTGGTCGGAGTTTTCCATGTGACAGCATCCGTGGGGGCAGTTCTCTGTACGTAGCTTGTCAAAGTCAAATCAAATCCAATTTTATTGGTCACGTACACATGGTTAGCAGATGTTATTGCGAGTGTAGCGAAGTGCTTGTAGCCTTATGCCGTCTATGGAGAGGTAGGAATGGGAGGCAGCCATGGACCATTCTGCAAGTGCCGTCTTCCTGTGGTCTGTCTTCTGGGGATATTCCCAAGGTCATGGGGTCCAGGTCTGGGGTTGATCATTTCGTTGCAAAGGTGGATGAGTGCTTCTAGCGAGGTGTTGTTGTGTGGTTTTTGGTTGTCCATGGGTCTTGACCACACTGGCTTCCTGGTGGCCCCCTTAACTCCTGAAAGGGGTGAAGGCAGTTTGGATGGTCTGGACTGATGCTGCAAATTCCGCACAAATTTGCTTTATAGCAGTAGCCAAATCTATTGGATGTAGTGACTTCCTAGYGCTAAGGTGTCCTATCTGGATGACTTATGTACTGGGTTTGACCAGGCCACAGATAGTAACAGAGATGTATTTATCTAGGGTGATTTTAACATAAATTGGAAGGATCATAATAATTCAAATATAACTAAATGAATGATATATGCCAAGAACTGTGGTTTGAAACAAATGGTTAAATATACTACTAGATCATCGACTAAGTTAGGTCACAGTTCGTGCATTGAGCTGATCTTCTGCAATATACCATTGCAATGCTTAAAACCAGATCAATGCCAGTGGGCTGGACAGACCATAATACTGTGACCATAACCATGAACACAAAGGTTCCAAAGAAACCCCAAAGGATTGTGGTCAAGATGCATTTTAAAACATTTAATCATGAGCTAGTTCAAAATGACTTGGCTGCTGTACCTTGAGAGCTGATTTATCTAGAGCAGGCCTGGGCAATTATTCTCAATGGAGGGCCACATTAGAATTTAATTTTGCCATCGTGAGCCAGAATCATATTACAGGATTATACATCATGTGTATGGCTGTGTTGACAAATATATCTACTGTAAATCACGTCCAGATATGCTACTTATTTTACTTTTTTTAAATGCACAGAAATAAACCACATCCATGTTCTCCTTTTGGTAGGAGTTTTCATTATTAAACATGCAATGAACTACACGGAGGGAAAAGTACACTGTGCATTCAGCACCACGGACAGAACTCTTGTTAATGGGTATGCACAAAAACTCAAGAACGAGAGAGAGCTCAACATTACATTTAAACTACTCAATATGTGTGAGGAGTGAAGTCTCTGATGGACATTGACTAAAGCAGTGAAGTCAGGTAGAGTGTCTGACGTGATCGTATTATACATTTTATTTGAATGTTTAAGGAATCTTGGAAGAGTTGTCCAACTGATGACTAAAAGAGATACTAATCAAATCACATTATAGTAGCCATGTCTAGGAAAAACAAAGTTCCAAAGGCTGGGCCTAATATAATGTATGAGAGGTCACACAATAAATGTTGTAGTAAATCCTATGTTCTTGATGTAAATAATATTTGTTGGTCTGTGGTGTGTAATGAGGAGCAAGCAGATGCTGCACTTGACACATTTATGAAATTGCTTATTCAAGATACTAATAAGCATGTACTGTAAAAATGTTTAAATCCCCGTGGATTGAGAAATGGTATGGTTGAGAGGTGTCATGACGTTGCCCTGTTCGGGTACAGAGAGCACCATCCCCCTCTCTCTCTCGCTCTCCTACACCCAGGCTGCTGTTAGGCAGGTCATAAATTCCTGGAGGAGATTCTTCCTCTTGGCCAGACAGTATAGAGAGAGTGAGTTGTCATAGAGAGAACAAAGGAATTTCTTCCACCTCACAAAATGTGAGAACTGAACAATGTTCATGTTCTGGAGAATGTATAAAAGGTCGGTGAAGTAGCCAGCTACGAACTGGTCCGTTTGGTACAATTTTGTAAAACTCATGAGAGACAATACAGCCACATTACCATATCCCTGTTTATACAAGATTCTTGGTTGTGGGGCTTGCATCTAATTGTTGTATGGCATGAATGAGTAAAGATGAAACTATTTGTGAAATTATGTAATGTGATTTTTGACTGTTTAATGAAGGAAACTCCAATTTCCTTTTGGAGTTTAACTAAATCAGAGGCCCGCCCCATGAGTACAGACATTGATCTGGCGCCGTAGGACAGCCCCTTTCTGCTCTCCCAAATATAACCCCCACCTTGGGAATTTATTTGCAGACCAGTACCTCATCACAGAGGGCTAAGGTTTGAGTAGAGGCCATGCATTTCTCTTGCTGAATTCTTAACATAACACGTGGTTAAACTCTTAGACTATCTAACCGACAGAATAAGAACAAATCTTTGATACTAAATACTAGTCTGCAGCTAGGAATTCGGTATCATTGAACGCGAAGACCGACAACCGCCGAAACATCTACTCTATATCAACATTGCTGAATGTTACTCTGAACTATCCAATCTAACCACAGCAGAGAGAGAGAGAGGGCGGACAAACTCTCCAACAAAAACAAACTTTCCAACAGAGATCAAGACGACACACTGAGCGTAAATATATATATTGATTGCAATTAGTCCCGAATGAGTGAGCGTTCATGTGCAACGGATTAGCATTTCAATTGTTATAATTATCAACTTTGTAGTGTCTTTTATCTCAGTCCCCCACCTACTTCCCTTTTGTCCACAAAGCCGCGATACCGGTTTATAGCACTAGGGAAACTCCACTATCATTTCCTTGTTACTATATCTATAACTATATCTATAACTATATCTAAATATTTCAAAACTAAAAGCATTGTATTTTGGACAAATCATTCACTAAACCCTAAACCTCAACTAAATCTTGTAATAAATCTTGTGAAAATTGAGCAAGTTGAGTTGACTAAACTGCTTGGWGTAACCCTGGATTGTAAATTGTCATAGTCAAAACTTTTTGATACAACAGTAGCTAAGATGGGGAGAAGTCTGTCCATAATGAAGCGCAGCTCTGCCTTTTTAACAACATTATCAACAAGGCAAGTTTTACAGGCTCTAGTTTTGTCGCTTCTGGACTACTGTTCAGTCTTGTGGTTCAGTCTGTTCAGTCTTGTTCAGTCTTGGAAAATTACAATTGACTCAGAACAGGGCAGCACAGCTGGCCATTAGATGTACACGGAGAGCTAACAGTAATACTATGCATAGCTCAAAGTGGAGGAGAGATTGACTTCATCACTACTTGTTTTTGTAAGAAGTGTTGACATGCTGAATGCACTGTCTGTTTAAACTATCAGCACACAGCACAGACACCCATGCATAGCCCACAAGACATACCACCAAAGGTCTCTTTGGGAGGCACATAGTACTACATAGAGGCATGGCTACATAAAACTCTGTTCCAAATCAGGTAACTGATGCAAGCAGTAGAATCCGATTAAAAAAACAGACACAAATAACCTTATGGAAAGGCGGGGGCCGTGAAGAGACACACACAGGTACAGACACATATACACATGATAAGACATGCACTCAACACACTTGGATTTTGTATTGTAGATATGTGATAGTAGAGTAGTGGCCTGAGGACACACGCTTAATGTGTTGTGAAAATCGTTATGAAATGTAATGAGTGTTTGCGGGTTTTCGCTCCTCCCTTGTCTTTTATTGATGAAATACGGTCACTAATTAGTAAGGAACTCTCCTCACCTGGTTGTCTAGGTCTTAGTAAGGAACTCCCCTCACCTGGTTGTCTAGGTCTTAGTAAGGAACTCCCCTCACCTGGTTGTCTAGGTCCTTTTAGTAGGAACTCCCTCACCTGGTTGTCTAGGTCTTAGTTAGGAACTCCCCTCACCTGGTTGTCTAGGTCTAGTAAGGAACTCCCCTCACCTGGTGTCTAGGTCTTAGTACGGAACTCCCCTCACCTGGTTGTCTAGGTCTTAGTTAGGAACTCCCCTCACCTGGTTGTCTAGGT
The DNA here is from genome assembly GCF_002910315.2 of Salvelinus sp. IW2-2015. Lineage (NCBI taxonomy): Eukaryota > Metazoa > Chordata > Actinopteri > Salmoniformes > Salmonidae > Salvelinus > Salvelinus sp. IW2-2015. The sequence continues at coordinate 2,968,351 of NC_036858.1, read as the reverse complement.
CTTAGTACGGAACTCCCCTCACCTGGTTGTCCTGGTCTTAGTATGGAACTCCCCCTCACCTGGGTGTCTAGGTCTTAGTTAGGAACTCCCCTCACCTGGTTGTCTCGGTCTAAGTTAGGAACTCCCCTCACCTGGTTGTCTAGGTCTTAGTATGGAACTCCCCTCACCTGGTTGTCTAGGCCTTAGTAAGGAACTCCCCTCACCTGGTTTGTACCCTGATGAAGACAGCTGCCTGTCGAAACGTTGGTAAATTAAATATTTTTGCATCTGAGCTCCTAGAGTGTGCGGCTCTCCTTTTTTTAAGTTTTATTTTTAAGGAACGCCCCCTCACCTGGTTGTCTAGGGCTTAGTTAGGAATCCCCTCACCTGGTTGTCTCGGTCTAAGTTAGGAACTCCCCTCACCTGGTTGTCTAGGTCTAAGTTAGGAACTCCCCTCACCTGGTTGTCTAGGTCTTAGTAAGGAACTCCCCTACCTGGCTGTCTAGGTCTAAGTTAGGAACTCCCCTCAACTGGTTGTCTAGGTTTTAGTTAGGAACTCCCCTCACCTGGTTGTCTAGGTCTTAGTTAGGATCTCCCTCACCGGTTGTCTCGGTCTTAGTAAGGAACTCCCCTCACCTGGTTGTCTAGGTCTAAGTTAGGAACTCCCTCACCCGGTTGTCTAGGTTAGTTAGGAACCCCCTCACCTGATTGTCTAGGTCTTAGTAAGGAACTCCCCTCACCTGGTTGTCTAGGCTTAGTAAGGAACTCCCCTCACCTGGTGTCTAGGGCTTAGTAAGGAACTCCCTCACCTGGTTGTCTAGTCTTAGTTAGGAACTCCCCTCACCTGGTTGTCTAGGTCTTAGTTAAAACCTCCTCACCTGGTTGTCTAAGGCTTAGTAAGGAACTCCCCTCACCTGGTTGTCTAGGTCTAAGTTAGGAACTCCCCCACCTGGTGTGTCAGGTCTTAGTTAGGAACTCCCCTCACCTGGTTGTCTAGGTCTTAGTTAAGAACTCTCCTCACCTGGTTGTCTAGGGGTCTTAGTTAGGAACTCTCCTCACCTGGTTGTCTAGGTCTTAGTTAGGATCTCCCCTCACCTGGTTGTCTAGGTCTTAGTTAGGAACTCTCCTCACCTGGTTGTCTAGTCTTAGTTAAGCAAACTCTCCTCACCTGGTTGTCTAGGTCTTAGTTAAGAACTCTCCTCACCTGGTTGTCTAGGTCTTAGTTAGGAACTCTCCTCACCTGGTTGTCTAGGTCTTAGTTAGGAACTCCCCCTCACCTGGTTGTCTAGGTCTTAATTGAATGGAAAAAATGTATACCAGCGGACACCAGGCCCGCCATTGAACAGCTAGACCAGGGGTTTTCAACTCATACCATACAAGGTCCGGAGCCTGCTGGTCTTCTGTTCTACCTAAAACTAGTTCCTGATTAGAGGGGAACAATGAAGAAGTGCAGTGGAACTGGCTTGAAGAGCCAGAGATGAGTTTGAGGGAGAGAGATCATTCTCCGATGTGAAACATTTGTGACAAAATGGGGATGCAAAATGTCAACATGTCATACCATGTAAATACACGTGACAACATGTCATACCATGTAAATACACGTGTCAACATGTCATACCATTTAAATACACGTGACAACATGTCATACCATGTAAATACACGTGACAACATGTCATACCATGTAAATACACGTGACAACATGTGAGCACATGCGTGGCCTTTAACCACAAAACCTTAATTTACACACTCACACACAGATACACACACACCCACTGAACACATGTAATGTAATGATACCGCATACCTGTAAAACAGAGCTTTAGGAGGATTTTGTATAACATGAAAGAAGAGGTCTCCTCCTACCCGCAAGAGAGGGCTTTATTAGTATTCTCGCCACCCACATGAACAGAAGCTGTATGACACAGGATTACACAGTTGGCCAGGCACGCTGAAGGAAACTCATCAATCCGCTCAACAACGCTCTAAAAACAGGAATAAAGTTTTATTTACACATGTTTTCATTCCCGTAAAGGACAACCAATAGACAAGGATCTTGCCTTGAGCGAAAACAGTTTGAATGATTTTTAAACGAGTTTCATTGTAATACTACAACTTCTCAAGAATCATCGCAAGATTATAACTTTTACATAGTTGATATTACATGATAATATATATCATTATTATGTTCATTAGCAGTACAACGAGAAACAATTCTGCTATTTCAACATCACTATGAATGGATTGAATGGCTATTAACAAATAGATAAAGCTGCAATACACTCTTAGATAAGAGTTCAAAACGGTTTGTAGGAAAAACATTTTTTGGGTTCCAGGTAAAACCATCTTTGGTTCCAGGTACACACTAAAAAATGAGGGTTCCTCAAGGGTTCTTTGGGAAGGGTGATGGTTCTATGTGGTAACCATAATGACTCAAATAACCTTTTGAGCTCTTCAATGTTCAMAAAAGTGTTCTTTGCTCTTTTAGTGATAACTAAAATGTAGGGGAGGCAGCTCATTAGAATATAATGGGGTGTGGTTTGTTCACTGCTCTTTTTGTGCAGCTGTGAGTGAGAGTCTCATTCCAGTTTATCTAGTGTGTTGTGTTCTATAATTATATGTAATTATGGCCAGTGACGGTGTCTTGTGAGAGATTTACATATGGCCTTGTGTTAATTGAGAACAATTGACTAAATTAGTGGTAGTAATTGGAAACTGAGGCGTTCTGACGGCTTCTGAACTTYCACCAAATTATGCTGATATATTTTCATTACTCATAGCTTCTTTATCGGTTCGTAATGTGTAATAGTAACATCTTCTGGTTAGCAATAAATATGTGATTATGAGATAGACTTATTTTTTTTCTCACTGTTTCCATCAAAACTCTGTGGCACCGAGGTAAGTAGTTTGCTTTGGTAACCTATAATCAGTTGGAATACCAGGTTCCCATCTTACATCATGCTCCTCTTTTTTGCCTTCACGTTGACTATTTTTCAAAAACAGAATCTATGGCATTATTTAGGGTGCTTAAGACAGAAGCTTATACTATATTAAATAAAACAAATWATTTGAACAACAGTGCAGAAAGTGTGGTTTCACATAAAATCAATTTTCAAACAGTGTGCCTTCAACGGGATTCAACCTTATACCCTCACATCCCTGAATGATCCATAGTTCCCTACTTTACCTGCTGAGCAAACAGTCAGGTGGAACTATATTTACAAAATGCRAACTATATTTGTAAGTACGGTGTGCAGTATAGCTCGATGTTTGAAARCAGCTCGGAATCGAAGAAAGCACCGAACCACGGCAAAATCAGTGGGATCTCACCTTTTTGCAACTCATGGTTTGAAAAACACGTTACCAAACAAAGCTTAGGACACCATTGATGACTCACGTCTGATAAAGTGATACATGTATCGGCACACTGCTTCGAAGTTAGTTGCATGGCGATTTCAACAAATGCCTCGGAGCTCTGATGTAAAACGTAACATCACTAGTTAGTGGTTCTCAATTCTCTCCTCAGGACCCCCAGCGGTTCCAGAGGCAGCTCACTTGATTCAACTTGTCAATTAATACAATAATAACACCTGTGGATTAACAATATAATATGGCTGACCAGAATGAAAACCCTGTATGTCTCTTCAAACGGATCTACAAAGAGGCTTTCAGATTGAGAAAGGCTCTTTATAGATCCATTCTCATTAAGGTTCAATAAAGAACCATAAATAGTGTTCTATATAGCCCCAAAAATGTTTGGAACCATAGCAGAACCCCTTTTTGTTGCTATATATAACCTTTTTGAATGGTTCTTTTTGTTATTTTTTACAGTGAAATGTTTACTTATAGAACCTTATGAAAGGGTTCTTTATAACAGCATACAGGTTCCATTTAGAATTTCATGATCATGGTTCTTCATGGAGCCTTCAAAAAGGGTTCTATATAGCACGTAAAAATTGTTMCATTATGGTTACAAGTCAAATTACCCCTATCTGGTACTATTTAGGACCATTCTTTTTTTGTGTGTTGAAGTCTTTTGGGTTCCATGTAGAACCCTCTGTGGAAATGGTTCTACATGGAACCCAAAAAGGGTTCTTCAAAGGCCTCTCCTATGGGGACAGTCGAATAACCCTTTTCTGTTCTAGATATCAAATCACATCAAAATGTATTWGTCACATGCGCCGAACACAACAGGTGTAGACCTTACAGTGAAATGTTTACTTAAGTCCTTAACCAACAATGCAGTGTTAAGAAWTKTTTTATAAAATAAAATAAAAATAACAAATAATTAAGAAATAACAATAAATAAAAGTAGCGTGGCTATATACGGGGATATATTACAATACAGTAACAGTACAGTATCACCATTTTATTAAGAGTGTAGATACTGTGCAGACATGGAAACCATTGAAACTTGAGCAACCTTAGACATTAGGGGTTAAACACTTGCTGTGTTTATATGTCTATAAATCAATTTCTTCCAAGGGCCTTTAATTCTGCTTCATATTAATTAAAAAGGATTTGTGTGAATTAATTGGTGAGCCTTTGTAAGCCATCTCACCTCACCAAATGCAAATTGCTTATTGAGGCGAAGTAATTAAAAAGAACCCACACCCCATGAGCTCCATCAATTATCTAAAGGACCTATTTAAACTCTATGACAATAGGTTAGGGAGACATACATACTCTCTCTCACACACACGCACGCGCACGCACGCGCACATAGGGAAGCACACATGGATGCACACGTGACAGTGTGAGAGTAACTGTACAATGCTTGTGAAAGTATTYACCCCCTTGGCATTTTTCCTATTTTGTTGCCTTAAAACTAAKAATTAAAATTCAATTTTTGGCAGTTTATATCATTTGATTTACACAACATGCCTACCATTTTGAAGATACAAAATATTTTTTTATTGTGAAACAAACAAGAAATGAGACAAAAAAACAGAAAACAATTACAGCTGCATGTATCTTGGGATATGTCTCTATAAGYTTGGCACATCTAGCCACTGGGATTTCTGCTGATTTTTCAAGGCAAAGCTGCTCCAGCTTCTTCAAGTTGGATGGGTTCCTGCTGGTGTACAGCAATCTTTAAGTCATTCCACAGATTCTCAATTGGATTGAGGTCTGKGCTTTGACTAGGCCATTCCAAAACATTTAAATGTTTCCCCTTAAACCACTTGAGTGTTGCTTTAGCAGTATTCTTAGGGTCATTGTCCTGCTGGAAGGTGAACCTCCGTGCCAGTCTCAAATCTCTGGACGGCTGAAACAGGTTTCCCTCAAGAATTTCCCTGTATTTAGCACCATCCATCATTCCTTCAATTCTGACCAGTTTCACCAGTACCTGCTGATGAAAAACATCCCCACTTTATGGTGCTACCACCACCATGCTACGCTGTGGGGATGGTATTCTCGGGGTGATGAGAGGTGTTGGATTTGTGAGAGACATAGCGTTTTCCTTGATGGCCAAAAAGCTCAATTTTAGTCCCATCTGACCAGAGTACCTTCTTCCATACGTTTAGGGAGTCTCCCACATGCCTTTTGGTGAACACCAAATGTGTTTGCATATTTTCATTCTTTAAGCAATGGCTTTTTTTCTGGCCACTCTTCCATAAAGCCCAGCTCTGTGGAGTGTACGGCGTAAAGTGGTCCTATGGACAGATACTCCAATCTCCGCTGTGGAGCTTTTGCAGCTCCTTCAGGGTTATCTTTGGTCTCTCTGTTGTCACTTTTTGAGAATTCTCTCAAGTTAAAAGTAAAAATACAAGGTTTAAAATACATTTCTTGCATTTAGTGCCTAATGAACATGACCCGGGACAAGCATCATGATCCCCGTATGTTTAAGGCGTCGCCTATGAACTCTATGTTCCATTAGCGTAAACCTGCTATAGTTCCTGAGCGTTATCAGGAAACATTTCAATTTGGTAATGGATATAAATGAAATAGATTTAGGATAAGTTTCAGGATCAGGATCAGAGTTCACCCCTCCATTCACCAAGGCATGCTGATAATAGTCTCAACATAGTACACAACTTCTTTCCCCATGTCATCATTAGCATAACAACAATCAAAACAATCAATCCATAATGCAATAATTGCTCCACTCATATAGTTAACATACTAAAACTTACTCAAATCATACTACATTTACATTTACATTTAAGTCATTTAGCAGACGCTCTTATCCAGAGCGACTTACAAATTGGTGCATTCACCTTATGATATCCAGTGGAACAACCACTTTACAATAGTGCATCTAACTCTTTTAAGGGGGAGGGGGGGGTTAGAAGGATTACTTTATCCTATCCTAGGTATTCCTTAAAGAGGTGGGGTTTCAGGTGTCTCCGGAAGGTGTGATTGACTCGCTGACCTGGCGTCGTGAGGGAGTTTGTTCCACCATTGGGGTGCCAGAGCAGCGAACAGTTTTGACTGGGCTGAGCGGGAACTGTACTTCCTCAGAGGTAGGGAGGCGAGCAGGCCAGAGGTGGATGAACGCAGTGCCCTTGTTTGGGTGTAGGGCCTGATCAGAGCCTGAAGGTACGGAGGTGCCGTTCCCCTCACAGCTCCGTAGGCAAGCACCATGGTCTTGTAGCGATGCGAGCTTCAACTGGAAGCCAGTGGAGAGAGCGGAGGAGCGGGGTGACGTGAGAGAACTTACTCAAATCAATCAGTCAATTTAAAAAATCATTAAGTTTCCAAATCATAAATCAAAACCCAATTGTTATCCAACCAAAAGTTTGAATGACATAAAACCAATGTGAATCAACCCCCTCTTTTATGCTACTGCTACTCTCTGTTCATCATACATGCATAGTCACCTTAACCATATCTACATGTACATACTACCTCAATCAGCCTGACTAACCGGTGTCTGTATGTAGCCTCGCTACTTTTATAGCCTCTCTACTGTATATATCCTGTCTTTTTACTGTTGTTTTATTTCTTTACCTACATATTGTTCACCTAATACCTTTTTTGCACTATTGGTTAGAGCCTGTAAGTAAGCATTTCACTGTAAGGTCAACACCTGTTTTATTCGGCGCACGTGACAAATAAACTTTGATTTGATTTGAAATTAAAACCCTCAATTTAACATACATCAACACTGGCAGAATGTACATCCATATTCACAATATATTCAATTTGTTCTTAACTGACTTGCTTAGTTAATTAAAGGTTAAATAAAAATAAAAATAAAATCCTTACTCCATGCAGACTTCTGTTGCATTCCTGAGCGAAAAGCATTTGATAACTTCACCTGGATGCTGTACAGCGGTTGCTGGTTCAGACTCAGGTCTCTGGATAGAAGTGGTGCAGGACAGGGCCGTAGTGATTGCCATTTCTTCAGCCGGTTAAAGGGGGTTTTGAGGTCCACACCTTGTTTGGTCAAATGATCCATTTAATGCATCTAGATACCATCTCCACCATAACCTTGAGGGGACAAATCAGAACTACAATTCAGTTCAGTTTATTTCTGATCCAGGAAATCATGAAATTATTACTTATACCAATATTCTTAACGAAAATAGTATATCATCACATTCTGTTGAAACAGTGGCTTATACTCCCCTTATCACACTGTCAACCTCATCGCACCGTCATAGGATCTGGAAATTATCCCGATCATCTAGCAGACCCAATCTGTTGAGAATGCAAATCTCTAGTAATCGATTATACACACATACAAGTTGTCATTCATTGTTTTCCCATGTCTTCACAGAATCAATAGACAACGTAGGAAATCTTAGGTACTCACATTAATGAATCATTCCATGTGCATTTCCAACAACTCTTCACACACTCCCAGCGGAACTCACAAACATTCGTTCCTCGCACGCTGCCCTATGGGAATAATGCTCAAAGGTTCTCTAGTCTTCCAGAAATGATAGAATAACATCTAGCACTTAATAATACCACCCCGTGATATTCTATGATGGGCAGTGTTGAACGGATCCCCAAGAGCACGCTACATATCTTATTATCCAAAYGTAACATTTACACTTATTTCTGCCCTCACACTCTCATTCACACATTCACAGAAAACACAAACAAAAAACAGAGGGGAATGAGACAGACAAGGAAAACCTGTTAGCTCTGTTTTTAGATTTCAAAACCCTGTCTATATGAACAGGGAAACCCATACCATTATCAAAATATTGCCTAATTAGTGGTCCCGCAACGCGGTATTGTATCCACACTGGGATATCGCCTGCTGCGATTACTATGGTATAGATTATCTTCCATCTGTCCAAATGTCAAAAATACCTACAGAGTACCCATGTTATATAGCACGGTCCCAAAAAATCCAACCTTACGTATTTTCAGGAAAGTATCAGGAATAACAAAACACTTATAATAACACCTAACAATAGTAACCCAGGGCATACCCGTTTATCTAAGTTAACAAAACATTTAATCAATTACAAACATGTTCAAATTTGAACTTCAAGTCAGATGCCCTCGCAAGGCGKCACCTGCACTATAGTCCCTCATTCAATGAGTTTCACCGAGACAATTTTTCTCGCAAGATTACCCGCGCTCTAGTCCTTCACTCTACATYAACCTCACCAATTCCTACTGTGATCAAGTCTGTACCAYGGATCAGACTTTTGGTTGCCCACAACTGGCTAATTAACAATTATGCACAAGGATACCTCACTTGAGAACACTCATATCAACTCATCTCAGTCCTGCTAGTTACCTCAGCTGTGGCCCTCTTGAGGAAGATCTTGTTCTGAGTGCATTTATTTTTTACATTCTTTTWATTTTTTCTTCTATCACTTACTGGTAGGTTGTCCACGCCTACTTCTCTCAGTACTACGTTCAGGATCTGGTATCCACCCRTGCCCGCTACCTCTCAGATCATAGGCGGGTCCAGCTTCTCAATAATAAGCGTGGTTTACCCTGAGATCCCAATTTCTGATTCCCTGTGCACAGTTTACCCACATCTTCAGGAGCGGTCAACAGGTGAAGTTCAGACCAGCTCCTCGTCGCCAAATGTCATGGAAATTCAGTACTGAGAGAGACTTAGTCATTTCTTTAAACAATCATCTTTATTTAATATTGGTTAATTATTGCAATAATGAGGCTGGTCAACCCCCACCCTTGAGAGTKKGACCGAGTAAACTAACCTTTACACAAATGCAGAGTACTATATATAGCTGACACTAACAATGCTCAGTCATGGTTGGTTCAACCCCCATCATGCAGACCAAGGAGCATCATAAGCCAGAGACATCTTATTGTCTCTGGCTTCATCCTGTCGTTATCTGCACGTGGGTTGTTGTTTAACCCCAGATGCAAGGATGATTTTGAGACAATAAGGGATTGTTCTACTCCTTAGCTATCTCTAGTAAAACACATTCTTGTCTCTGTAATGCGGTCTTTAACCCATTTGTCAGTTCAAGCCATCTCCAGTGACCATATGCCCAGATTACCTGCAGGGAACTAGAGTGGAGCCCATGAAAACACAGACACTAACAGRACAGAAATCTATTATAATAAAGGRTAAAATATTAATTGTCAACCATTAATATCAAATAAACCAGGTAAATATGTAATTTGTCTGTCACACCTCATGGCTTGGTTTTGGCTCTGGCACACACTGTCAGYTGTGGGACCTTATACAGACAGGTGTGTGCCTTTCCAAATCATGTCCAATCACTTGMATTTACCACAGGTGGACTCMAATCAAGTTGTAGACACGTCTCAAGAATGATCAATGGAAACAGGATGCACCTGAGCTCAATTTCGAGTCCCATAGCAAAGGGCCTGAATACTTATATAAATAAGGCATTTCTGTTTTAGGGGCTAGGCCTCTTTTTTTCTCAATTTCTGCCTGAATGACGTGCCCAAAGTGAACTGCATGTTGCTCAGGCCCTGAAGCCAGGATATGCATATAATTGGTACCATTGAAAAGAAAACACTTTGAATTTTGTAGAAATGTTAAAATAATGTAGGAGAATATAACACAATAGATATGGTAGGAGAAAATCCAAAGAAAAACCAACCAGGATTTTTTTGACAGAGAGACCATCCTCTTACAATGGCAAGTATAAGCTCCCTGGATGCAATTCCTATGGCTTCCACAGGGGGTYAGCATTCTATGTTCAAGGTTTCAGGCTTGTAACTTCAAAAACAAATAAGAAATATCAGTTTTAGTGCATGGACGCAGTCTTGGAAATTTGTGTTTGTGTTATCACTGTAATAGCTACTGTAAATCAGACAGTGCAGTTAGATTAACAAGAATTGAAGCTTTCAACCGATATAAGACACTTATATGTACCTAAATGTTTAATATTTTTATGATTATTTATTTGAATTGCGTGCCCTCCAGTTTCATCGGAAGTTGTCTCGCTAGCGGGATGCCTAGCCCTACAATTAATGTAATTCCAAACTTCTACTACTGTATTGTTATCAAATAATACATATAATGTACATATAATTTAGTTCACAATACATGTAAAATAATCCAGAAATAAAACAGTTTGTAGCTACACATACATCCATGCTTTCCCTAACCAGTATGTCACAATTTTACGAGAGAGGAGTTATTCTCTCTCTTTGTCTCTCTCCTCTCGTCCTCCTTCTCTTCTCTCTGTCTCTCCGTCTCTCTCCTCTTGTACCTCCTCTCTTCTCTTCTCAGTCTTTCTCTCCATCTCTCTCTTCTCTCTCTCTCTCTCTCTTCTCATACTCATTCGCTCTCTCCTCTCGCTGCTCTCTACATCTACATGTGCGATCACAACTCATTTCTTTGAAATCAAAAGTAGACGACAGCCCTCCTAATTGAACATTAACACATAACCCAATATCTTTACATCAATAAAGACACAGCAACCTGTTGTGCTCGACAAAAACATTTGTAGGAGCACAAAGGTTCTCCAACGTCGCACAGTGCACAAGAAGGGGACAGTTCGAGGAGCTAGTCATCGTCACACATTACAATTACCTTAATATCTGAGCTAACATAGGCAACACATATTGACGATCACAATTTTACAACCGAAGCTGTACACGCTTTCTTAGATAATGATATGTGACCCACACCGAAATACTGTTAAAATCTAGCCACGATTTTTAACGTGTTGAACAAACTTAACACCATCTAGAGTATGTGGTTCCTGACATATGCTCCTTTGTAATAATGCTTTCCTTGAATAATAGCCCTGAATAATGCACTCCTTGAATAACTGCTTTCCACACTTTCTCGTGTTAGGGAGTACACACATTTGTGTTACAGTATAATTTATATATATATTTGGAGGGGGGGGGGGGGGCACAAGCCCTTTAGTAGATATAATATATGTTTCATAAAGGCCTTTAGTTATGGCCTAGTTATCTTTAACAATGTGGATCTGAAAACTCTTGGCTCATTGGCCCACATGTGACCTGCAAGTGGTTTGTGAACTGATAGGTAATTCCATCAGAATCCAGCCTACTTCCTGATTCCCTTGATTTCACTCTATTCATAATAAACTGACACTTCAGAGAGTGACTTTGATAGGGCGGAATGGAGGTAAAATCAGAATGTGGACCATCAATGTGCGCTCAACTGTACCCGTAATGATTAAAATGTTTAAATGAACCAGTATTTGCCCGTTCCGAATTCCATTCTATAATGATCTTCATTTATCATGTTCCCATCCCTGGACGGTAACAAATTTAATCCACTCGGGATGGTCCCCGTCCTAGACGATAAAGAGGATTTACCCCTGGGCTGAAGGAGAGGTATATACATTTCCATCATGAAAGCTGTTACCAAATATACATAATCACTGAGGGTTCAATTCCTTTTTTCTCTCTCTTTCCCTGGGTTGTTAGTGCTGGTGGAGGATAGACCATGCGGCAAGCCTTCTGTCGGGGCCCTACAAGTCATACGCTGCGTCACAATGGAGTCTACCTGAATTACAAATCAAAAAATGAATGATTGTTCAAATGAAATGTAATTAGGAAAGGGGCCACATGGTGGTGGAATTGATTAATCCCAGAGCAGTGGGTTTCCCAGAGCCGCCAGCGGCTACGCTTAGGCTGCCAGAAAGAACGGCAGTCGTTCCATGCCAATGATCCACAGAGCTATGAAGACCTTGCTATCCCAGCGCACAAATAATCAGGACGGCTTCTATGGTCTGTACTCCTCCAGGTCATCCCCAGGCAACATGGAACAGGTTCTATGTTCTCTAAGGTCACCCCAGGGCAAATCTGGACAGGTTCTATGTTCTCTAGGGTCATCCCCGGGCAACATGGACAGGTTCTATGTTCTCCAGGGTCACCCACAGGGCAACTAGTGGACAGGTTTATGTTCTCCAGGGTCATCCCCAGGCAACTGGACAGTGTTCTATGTTCTCTAGGGTCATCCCAGGGCAACATGGACAGGTTCTATGTTCTCCGGGGTCATCCCAGGTCAGATGCTGGACAGGGTCTAGGTTCTCTAGGGTCATCCCCAGGCAACATGGACAGTTCTATGTTCTCCAGGGTCCCCAGCCAGGGCAACATGGACAGGTTCTATGTTCTCCAGGGATCATCCTCAAGTGCCTAACCTGGACAGGTTCTATGTTCTCTAAGGTCATCCCCAGGGCAACCTGGACAGGTTCTATGTTCTCCAGGGTCATCCCAAGGCAACATGGACAGGTTCTATGTTCTCTAGGGTCATCCCCAGGCAACTGGACAGGTTCTATGTTCTCCAGGGTCATCCCAGGGCAATCTGGACAGGTTCTATGTTCTCTAGGGTCATCCCCAAGGCAAATGGACAGGTTCTATGTTCTCCAGGGTCATCCCAGGGCAATCTGGACAGGTTCTATGTTCTCAGGGTCATCCCCAGGGCAATCTGGACAGGTTCATTTCTCTAAGGTCATCCCAAGGCAACCTGGACAGGTTTCTATGTTCTCTAGGGTCATCCCCAGGGCAACTCTGGACAGGTTCTATGTTCTCCAGGGTCATCCCCAAGGCAACATGGACAGGTTCTATGTTCTCAGGGTCATCCCGCAGGGAACTGGACAGGTTCTATGTTCCTCCAGGGTCATCCCCAGGGCAATCATGGACAGGTTCTATTGTTCTCCAGGGTCTCCCCAGGGCAATGCATGACAGGTTTCTCCTGTTTCTCCAGGGTCATCCCCAGGGCAATCTGGACAGGTTCTATGTTCTCCAGGGTCATCCCCAGGGCAACATGGACAGGTTCTATGTTCTCCAGGGTCATCCCCAAGGCAACATGGACAGGTTCTATGTTCTCCAGGGTCATCTCCAGAGCAACCTGGGCAGGTTCTATATTCTATTTACTAAAGGGTAGCAACACATTACCTTTCTCACAATTTTCTCTGTTGTGGTACATGTGTGTGTGTGTGTGTGTGGGTGTGGGTGTGGGTGTGGGTGTGGGTGTGGGTGTGGGTGTGGGTGTGGGTGTGTGTGTGGGCTGGTATTAACATGTGTGAGTGCACGTGCATGTGAGTAAGCAGGTATTTGTGTGTGTTCAGGCAGAGCTTGCAAGTGTGGTTTAAAGGCAATTTGCCATGAAAAGGGCACTGGCCATATGAGCATATGAATATGTCTTGTAGGCCTTTCCATCAATCGATTGGTCAAAAGAATTTAAGTATATTTTTCCATATATAGACACACCCTGTGTTTTTTTTATAAAATCAACTATATGCATTGAGCTTGTCTGATGCTTTAACCTTACTGTTTGATGAAATAAAACACAAACTACTCAAGAGGGAGCCAGAGATCAAGTTAACCAGAAGAAAAAAAACTTAACCTGACTCAACCATTCCCCTCTTCTCCTGGTGRCTTTCACAGATTCTGCCGTTTCTCTTCTGAAGTTACTACACGAGGAKTCGACAACCTTTCTCATGTGGAATGCCAATTTATCTTACCATTTCTACCCATCTGCGTGGCACTTATGCACTTATGCACATTTTCGTGGAACAGTTTATTTCATTTATGACAAAAGGAGCTCACCGGAGCTGAGTCCCGGCACCTCAAATGTTCTAGTGCTTGAGCTCCTGTTCCTCTTATAGAATWTTAGCTCARCAGTATTGTGGAGCTCCTGCACCTGAATATAAACAGTACCAGCACTCAATATGAGTACCGGAACCTATTTCAGTCGAAGGCTAGCGCTGATAAGAAGTAATCAGGTAGGTAGGCCTATTTTATGATGTTTCCACTGGATCAGAGCATGACATTTTTACTTCACGCTGAGTGGTTATCGAAAGGGAGACAGCTGGAAAGATTTTTCWAAAATATTGAGTAACTATTGTACTTCTCAATGGATGTAAAAACAGACTTTGTTTGCTTGCTCTTTGAGTTRAGTGAAACTATACTTTGAGAAGCTSCACAGCTCATTAGTGGTTGTGCGTTAAACCAATCAGACATACTATCAGATCTCCAAATGGGCACATTTATATGCTTACATTTGCACGCAGGCCAGGTAGCTTATAGGCTTTACTTCTAAGCGTAATCAGGTGCGCGTCCTTACTCAACATTGACAGGAGCGCTCCAAACAAAACTCGCAAATGGAATGAAAACTTGTTTCTCACAAGTGTAGCGTAGGTTGTGTGCTCTGCAAACAATGTGTCCACTCCGACATTGAGAATGGTAAMAGGAATCATAACATATGTARTACAATTAACAGAAATGTAACGTAACCAAACAAACATTGTARATTAGAAATGATTGGAATCAACAATAAATGTACTACTGGTTGTATATATAATGGGGAATTGATATACACTAACAAACGCATACACTTTGCACAAGGAAGTTTTGTAACAATGAATGTGCACAAATTGGTGGGAGAGAGAGCATTCTGGAGAGAGAAGTGCATTGTGGATGGACAATCAGACTTCTGCATTGGCCGTGCAGCATTTATGGTGATAGGGTCTCAGCAGGAGTCAGGGCATTCATACTTCTTGTGCTTCGCGGAGCAGTGCAGAGCAGTTATGAAAATAAGTTGTCAAGGAAGTGAGTTTGTGTTTACACAGGATGTACCGCCCCTACCTACCGTCAACCAATCATGTCAATGCGGGGCTATACAGAGCCCTCTGCATTGTTACAACATTTGGGAAGCACATGGCGATGCGGTACAGAGCTCAATTTGACCTCTGCTGGCTGCCGGAGACGTCACAATTGCGTCACACCCTCCATATGGAGCCACCGACCACATTTACAGATCAAGCACAAATTGACTTTTAGTCTAAGCCTCCACAATGGATTGGCTCACTGAGATGGGTGCAAATATATATATATATATATATATATATATATATATATATATATTTATTTATATATAATATATATATATATATATGTATGCTACTGCACCACAAAATGTTGGTCGACCAACAGCCTATCGATCAAACAATCGACCAGTCGACTAAATGGGGTCGGCCCTAATGTCTTGGTGATTTATCCCTCTCCTCACACACTGTGAAGGGGTTGCTGTGAATTTGACAGTAACTTACAGGCAGGTAGTGGTAACTTTATTTAATGACGAGAAGTTGGGAAAAAAATTGGAAATATGCATATTTTCCTTGCGAAACACATAAGTGGCTAAAATGCTAACCCCAGATGTTGTGTATTGAGGTCAGCTATTCATGTTGCAGCATTCTGTTGTTGTGCCCCGCGTTCAACCTGGGGTAAACATCAGGAAGTAACATTCCTAGGCCTCAGCAACTTGCCATATAGTCTTGCCATTAAATAAAGTTGAAGCCTTTGCAGCCTGAATGGAGATTGTTTTAGGTATGAACTGGTCCATGGGGGATCAGATAGTATTGCCGGCTGCATACAATGCATTTGGACGGTAAGATRAAACGACTCAATATCGCCGTCTGACGGCCTTTGGGCTAGCGGCGGCTGCTGCAGTAGCAGGTGTTATCGGAGAGGATGTTGATGCTTCACCCTTTTCAAGATGAACTGTCAAAAATAAGTTATGTTTCAAATGATCGTCATATGGTTAGTGGAACAGTTCCTTTTTTTTGCAGCTCGCATGCTGTAGTTAGCAATCAATCGCTAACAATAAAAATAATGCTGTATGCATTTGAAACAGAGTTACATTTAAACTTTAGATTCCAGCGAGAGAGAGAGAGAGAGAGAGAGAGAATCCTACATTAGCATTGGTTCTGTGGCGTCGTCATGGCACTTTGTTAGTAATACGGGTGAACATACCTTGCATGGTACTTACCTTATGAACTTTCCTTTTCAGGTGAACTCAACTTGTTGCTTTTTGGCTTTTTTTTTATATTCCTGCATAGCCAGTAGCACAGCCAGTAGCTAGAATATTTTTCTCTGTCAATGAAAACCAAACTGGAAAATTACACATTTGTTCACCCAAACCTTTTCTGCTAGTGCCATGCTATCAACTTTGTGTGATTGTGTTGTCAAGGTAAACACATGATGCCAGAAAGGGTGTCTGCATTCATTCAGAGAAAGCCACTTTACAATGTCAACTACAGCTAAAAAGGTATTGGTGCTGACAAACATTGAATAAAGCCAACTGACAGGAGCGAATATAGAGTRTGTGTTTACTTAGGAAAGCTGCAATTAAAGACGAAAGTCATAAGGAATGTCGCAGTATTTCTGATCTGAAATCATAAAATATTATTTACTACCAAACAGTCTTGTTTGGAGTTTCTGTGGAACAATGTAGAATTCCACTATGCACACCAATTCAATCTCACCAAATGGAGAAGGGTTCTCTATTCTATTACCCTATTCTATTACCCTGCTCTCATCACACAAACCTAATCTAATATCATGCCACCGCTGAGAAAATGATCTGCTGCTACCGCCCACACCTACCATTAACCACGTAAGGTTGATGTCCGCACCCACATGTAAAGCCATCAAAATCTGTCAATTTAAGCTAGAGACATCTATTATTTTTTTATTCACAGCAAATTTTTCAGTGTAAAACAAACAACTAAATGAACACTGAGAGTGTTAAATCAACAAATTAACACACTGCTCAATGTAAAACCATCTCCAAATATTTCCCAGAGTAAATTGTAGAGTTACCACCCATGACTGTATTTGTGGTAGTGACAGGTTGTTGCCTTCATCCATTTTTGGTCCTATGGACTTCACCAAGTGAGATCCTAACACTGTCAGTGTAAATTTCTTTYGTTTTTTAACTTTGGAGAATTTGCTSTGTGGGCTGGGTCTCAATCCACTGCATCCGCCGATGTCGGTCTTCCGCATCTGCGGTGGACAGAGCTTTGCTACAGCGAAAATTCTTCTTCTCTGAACAGGTTTTCACACAAAAAACAGCTTTCTTAACAGAAAGAATCTCAAAGCACTTAAAAAAGCTAAACAAACAAGATTAAAATAAAACAGCTATGATACCGTGGGGCTGGACTACGATTTTCAGCCAGAGTTGAACGTTTTCCRTTCCAAAAGCCTCCAACAGATGGAGCAACGGTCAAGGGGGAACCACATGGCTTGAGCAGAAAGAGGATGTGGTCAACGGGGGGAGATGARCAGGTCCTCTGRAAGAAGGCAGCACGTTACAGTCTCCGTTGAAGGCGTCTCACTGCCGCCTTGCTGTCCCTGCCGTCTGACGSTGACTTCTCCGTAGTCGTTGACTCTCTCCACTCCACAGTATAATGACCACAACCCGATCTTAACTAACCGCCAGCTGGCCATGCACTGTTGTCCTCCTCATTGGGTCAGACCGTACGACACTACAAAATAAATTGACAGGTGTATTCAGATCGAAATCGAAATACAGTGGCTACAGTAGCTATATAACCTTGTAATACACATTACGATGCTTATAATCTTACAAAGACACTTACCCTCTGAAGTGGGGATACAATCTAGTGAATTTGCTGACATTTTATCAGATCTGTCTATCTATCCAATAGACGGGGTATGTGATTAACCAAGACAAGTCAGGAAATAGGCATTCCATAAACAATCACACGGTCAGAATTGGTTTGACTTCATATAGGGGTACTGTTCTCTATCTCAGAGGACATTGTGTGTGTGTGTGTGTGTGTGTGTGTGTTTGTAACAGCAGGGAATGCGGTTGTTAGCTCCAATGACTGCAGAGATGACTCTCTCTCTCTATCTCGCTCTCTCTTCCACAGAGTCAGCATAAACAAACCCTTTGTCCTCAATCAGTCAGATAAATGGAGACACACTGAGATAAATTAATGACCATGACCTTTGTAACTCGCCATAGGAGCTGTTGTATACAGGTCATCTCCCTGTTCGCTGTTAAGAAGTGAGCCTGCATGTACTAAGGGGTCATTACTAAGGGATCGTTACTAAGGGGTCATTACTAAGGGATCGTTACTAAGGGATCGTTACTAAGGGGTCATTACTAAGGGATCGTTACTAAGGGGTCTTTACTAAGGGTCATCTACTAAAGGGTCGTTACTAAGGGGTCATCTACAAGGGTTCATTACTAAGGGGTCGTTACTAAGGGGTCATTACTAAAGGGGTCTTACTAAGGGTCATTACTAAGGGG
>NC_036858.1:2924199-2942982 GCF_002910315.2 Salvelinus sp. IW2-2015 | reverse complement strand
AATTACTCTCCTCTTCTGGAAGCCCTTGTAGAACAGGATCGACTCGAAACCCACAGTCAACCTAAGGGACAATTATCCACATCTCTCTTGCTCTCTCTCCCCTCTCTCCGTTTTCTCTCGCTCTCTTTTCTCCTCCCTCTATATTTTAACTCTCTCTACTTTCACACACAACAGCTCAACCAGCCCTTGTATACCACCCCCCCTCCTCCCCATCAACCCTCCATTATTTATATAATACATGTGCGACATGGGATGAGGAGAGATGAAGCAAGGTCTTCTCAGTCCACAATCCTCTTTCTCTGTCTTTCACCTCTACCCACAATCCCAGCTCAACACCATACCTTTCATGATGAGCCCCCCCCTCCATCCCGCTCTCTCTCTTTTGAGACACAGCATGAGGTGACGTATACTCAGTCCACACTAGGCCTTCTCCACATCCCTCTGTCTCCTATCCTTTTAAAACAACCATTATTCACCCTCCTCTACCTAAAGTCATTATGGGACCCAATATGAGGCAAGGTATAGTCAGTTTATACAAAACAACCCACTCCACCACCTAAAGTAGTTATGAGGCACAGGATGAAGACGAAGCGAGGTATCCTCAGTCCAATCCTCCACCCTCTCCCCCCCCATTTAATTTGGGGAAGAGCAGATCAACCCAGACACTCTCAGAGAGCAGATCAACCCAGACACTCTCCCTTTCTCTCTCATCTCCCCTCTCTGTCTCTTAAGTCTAGTACCTTCACACTTTTTTCATTTCCTCTTCCTAACTTTCTCTCTCTCTCTCTCTCTCTCCCTCTTTCTCTCTATCCATCTTTCTCTCTCTCTCTCTCTCTATCCCTCTCTCCATCTTTCTCTCTCTATCCCTCTCTCTCTATATCCCTCTCTCTATCCCTCTCACTATCCCTCTCTCTCTATATCCCTCTCTTTCTCTCTCCCTCTCATTTTCTCTCCCTCTGTCTCTCTGTATATTTATACAGTATATCAATTCAATTCAAGGGGCTTTATTGGCATGGGAAACATTTGTAAACATCAGCAAAGCAAGTGAAGTAGGTAATATACAAACGTGAAATTAACAATTAAAAATGAACAGTTAACATTACACTCACAGAAGTTCCAAAATGAATAAAGACATTACAAATGTCATATTATGTATATGTACAGTTTTGTAACGATGTGCAAATATGGGTTGTATTTACAATGGTGTTTGTTCTTCACTGGTTGCCCTTTTCTTGAGGCAACAGGTCACAAATCTTGCTACTGTGATGGCACACTGTGGTATTTCCCCCAGTCGATATGGGAGTTTATCAAAATCGGGTTTGTTTTCAAATTCTTTGTGTATCTGTGTAATCTGAGGTAAATATGTGTCTCATTTCCACCTGCAGCTCATTTCCACCTCAGTTTGTGGGCAGTGTGCACATAGCCTGTCTTCTCTTGAGAGCCAGGTCTGCCTACGGCGGCCTTTCTCGATAGCAAGGCTATGCTCACTGAGTCTGTACATAGTCAAAGCTTTCCTTTAGTTTGGGTCAGTCACAGTGGTCAGGTATTCTGCCATTATGTACTCTCTGTTTAGGGCCAAATAGCATTATAGTTTTCTCCTTTTTTTTGTTCATTCTTTCCAACGTGTTGTCGTGTTTCTAGCTATCATTAAATGTGAAGACTTATTTTATCAAATCAATTCTCTTTAATTATTATTATGTGATTAAACTAAACATGTACATTTAATTAACAAGGAAGTCGGGGCAACCCGGAAAATCTTCAGATTACAAAGTTATAATTTTACAAATATAACTCTTCAGATATTTTAATTAGTCTTCTATTAATGAATTATTCTTTACCTTATGTCAGTCTCATTTCAAACGTTGTGGAATTTTTGGTTATCTGCACAAACCCTGACTAAACCATGAATCATCCATACACCAATTAGCTCAATCATTTATTTACTAACTAGCTAAATAATCACAGAAATGCATAAACAAACAAACAGTAGATATTAGTTACGAACAATGAAATGCAAGATTACCTACTGGGCTAAGCCGATATGATGGCCTCGTGGACAAAGAAAAGGGGGTGTGGACCGATAAAGGAGCGGGAAAGACAAAACGGATTCACTATACACAGTGGGTAATTATATTCAGTGAAATGCTAATCCTTTCCACATGAACGGCCGCTCATTCGGGAATAATTGCCATAAATATATTTATGCCCGTATGCCGTTGTTGTTTTCTCTGTTGGAATCATCAGTCCGTCTGCTGGAGAGTCAGTTCATCAGAGAGTCTCTGGTTACTTCCCCAGAAGTCACAATGTCTTTCATGGTTGTAGCTTTACCAGCGTCTCAGGATAGTGTCTGTTGTAATGAATATGTCAGGCGTCCAGTGTTCTTACAACAGATGTTTTGGCGGTTGTCGTTATTCTCATCCTAGGTTTACATAATTTCCTGCCGCAGTCTAGTAATTATATCTAAGATTTGCTCTTATTCTGTAGGGATCGATAGTTTCAGAGTTGAACCATTTCCAGCCGCGTAGCCAATGCTCCACGTGGTATGGTTATCTAGTCTTAGGAATTCAACCACTTTCAACCACTTCTTGTTTTCTCATGATTTGGTTGGGTCTAATTGTGTTGCTGTCCTGGGGCTCTGTGGGGTCTGTTTGTGTTTGTGAACAGTGCCCCAGGACCAGCTTGCTTAGGGGACTCTTCTCCAGGTTCATCTCTCTGTAGGTGATGGCTTTGTCATGGAAGGTTTGGGAATCGCTTCCTTTTAGGTGGTTGTGGAATTTAACGTCTCTTTTCCGGATTTTGATAATTAGCGGGTATTGGCCTAATTCTGCTCTGCATGCATTATTTGGTGTTTTACGTTGTACACATATATTTTTGCAGAATTCTGTATGCAGAGTCTCAATTTGGTGTTTGTCCCATTTTGTGAATTTTTGGTTGGTGAGCAGACCACAGACCTCACAACCATGAAGGGCAATGGGTTCTAAAACTGATTCAAGTATTTTTAGACAGATCCTAATTGGTGTGTCAAATTGTATGTTCCTTTTGATGGCATAGAATGCCCTTCTTGCCTTGTCTCTCAGATTGTTCACAGCTTTGTGGAAGTTACCTGTGGTGCTGATGTTTAAGCCAAGGTATGTATAGTTTTTGGTGTGTTATCGATCATCTGTGTCTAGATGGAATTTGTATTTGTGGTCCTGGCGACTGTACCTTTTTTGGAACACCATTATTTTGGTCTTACAGAGATTTACTCTCAGGGCCCAGGTCTGGCAGAATCTGTGCAGAAGATCTAGGTGCTGCTGTAGGCCCTACTTGGTTGGTGACAGAAGCACCAGATCATCAGCAAAGAGTAGACATTTGACTTCAGATTCTAGTAGGGTGAGGCCAGGTGCTGCAGACTATTCTAGTGCCCTCACCAATTCGTTTATATATATGTTGAAGAGGGTGAGGCTTAAGCTGCAACCCTGTCTCATCCCACAGCCCTGTGGGAAGAAATTTGTGTTTTTTGGCTATTTTAACTGCACATTTGTTGTTTGTGTACATGGATTTTATAATGTCATATGTTTTTCCCCAACACCACTTTCCATCAATTTGTATAGCAGACCCTCATGCCAAATTGAGTCAAAGGCTTTTTGAAATCAACAAAGCATGAGAAGACTTTGCCTTTGTTTTGGTTTGTTTTGTTTGTCAATTAGGGTGTGCAGGCTGAATACGTGGTCTGGTGTACGGTAATTTGGTAAATAGCCAATTTGACATTTGCTCAGTACATTGTTTTCACTGAAGAAATGTACGAGTCTGCTGTTAATGATAATGCAGAGGATTTTCCCAAGGTTGCTGTTGACGCATATCCCACGGTAGTTATTGCGGTCAAATTTCTCCCCACTTTTGTGGATTGGGGTGATAAGTCCTTGATTCCAAATATTGGGGAAGATGCCAGAGCTAAGGATGATGTTAAAGAGTTTTAGTATAGCCAATTGGAATTTGTTGTCTGTATATTTGATCATTTCATTGAGGATACCATCAACACCACAGGCCTTTTTGAGTTTTATTTAGTCCTGTAGTTCATTCAAGGTAATTGGAGAATCTAGTGGGTTCTGGTAGTCTTTAACCTCTCTTGGGCACGTGAGACGGTAGCGTCCCACATCTTCAACAGCCAGTGAAACTGCTGGGCGACAAATTCAAACACAGAAATACGCATTATAAAAATTCAGAAAACAAAACATATTTTACATAGGTTTAAAGATGAACTGCTTGTGAATCCAACCACGGTGTCAGATTTTAAAAATGCTTTACGGCGAAAACATACCTTACGATTATTTGAGAACATAGCCCACTAGACAAATCATTACAAACTGTAACCAGCCAAGTAGAACAGTTACACAATTTAGAAATAGAGATAAAATGAATCCCTTACCTTTGATGATCTTCATATGGTTGCCCTCAGCAGACATTCATTTACTCAATAAATGTTATTTTTGTTCGATAAAGTCTCTTTATACCCAAAAACCTCGCGCGAACAAAAGTTTTGTTTGCGCGTTTTCTTCAGTAATCCACAGGCTCAAACGCAGTCAAAACAGGAAGACAAAAAAATCCTAATTGTATCCGTAAAGTTCATAGAAACATGTCAAACGACGTTTATATTCAAACCTCAGGTTGTTTTTAGCCAAATTAATTGATAATATTTCAACCGGACAATAACGTTGTCAATTTAAAAGGTAAACAAGAAACGCACTCTCTCGGTCTTGCACAGGAAAAAGCTCTGTGACATGGCACACTCATTCAGACTGCTCTTACTTCTTCATTTTTCAGAATACAAGCCTGAAACAATTTCTGAAGACTGTTGACATCTAGTGGAAGGCATAGAAACTGCAATTTGAGTCCTAAGGAGGTTAACTGCATGGGGAAATAAACARAGGAAAAAGAAAGACAAGTGTAAATAAGCAGGATTATTTTGTGGTCAGAGTTTCACATTCAGCAAGGCAGGTCGTAGCTACAGTATTTTCAAAAGGATTCATCAAATAATGTGATTATTTACATTCTTACTATTTCCAAACACTTGTTACTGAAATGTSTTTAATGTGTGCTGTTTAAAACATGCTAAGGAAGGTCCTACGGCTTCTACCACCCCCATTCACTGATCTGCACTCTAATGCTTTGCTGCTTCGCCAACCCTCCTCATACCCACACTACTTTCAACACACACAAGATGCATTTTGGTTGTAGTTTGGGTGAACTATCCCTTTAAGGCAGAGGTTCTCAGAAAAAGTCTATCTTTAGGAAAACAGAACGTTTTCCTGTGCCCCTCTAGGAAGATGCTTTATTCTCAGCCCTGCTACTAGTGGTGCCCTAATTACAGCTATAAAATATGAGAATAATAATGGTGGAGTTGGTGAAGCTTTAAGGCTGTGATATATCACTTCATATACGTTAAAGGCCTAGCRCCATCAATCATCATTAGTATGTATCAACACAGAGAGAGTGTTTGACTTAAATTGTCATGGCCATTTATAATTTGGTTAATTATTCTGTAAGATGTATGGGCAACGTGTGTGAGGAGGGAGGGAGAGGGGGAGAGAGAAAGAAGGAGGGAGAGATAGAGGGGGAGCGAGAAAGAAGGAGGGAGAGATAGGGAGAGGGGGAGATAGGGAGGGAGAGAGAGAGCTGAGGAGAATACTGTCTGATCTAATAAGCTGTATGATGAGCAACAGTAATAGACTGTGTTGAGACAAGAGGGTGGTTGCAATAGCTACTGTACACAGGATTGGATCCCATTCAATGTTATTTTTTCTGCCCAGAAAATCCTCAGTTCCAGCATGAATACTTCAGTTCCAATGACGCACATATCTCTCATCTGAATAGAGTGTGTCTTCAAAAGGCCCTATTTCCTGATGAAGCATCCCTACACTCTTCACCTCTATATCTCCATCCTGTTTCAGGGCTTTTCTTCAAGAGCCTCTGATCAACATCACGCGTGTGTGTGTGTGTTTGTGTGTGTTTGTGTGTGTGTGTGTGTGTGTGTGTGTGTGTGTGTGTGTGTGTGTGTGTGTGTGTGTGTGTGTGTGTGTGTGTGTGTTTGTGCGTGTGTTTGTGTGTGACAACTTCCCTCTCACCATGGAGCACTTAACTCTCAAGCTACACCCAGAAGCAGAGTTTTGATCATAAGCCCAAATGTGGTTTATTAAATTCTGCAAAATGTTCATGACTTTTTCAATCAACTTGCTCTTAACAAATCTAAATCATTGTGTTTCTGTATCAATATGGACTTTAAAAAAAAATGTAAGTCCTTTGGGGTCATTTTGACCCCAGCCAAAAACACCTACTTTCGCCTATAGAAATTTGATAGGTARGACCTTTATTTAAATCTAGGTTTCTCTGGAGACATAATTAGTTATCCATACCGCCAGAGGGTGGAGGGGGACCTGTATCAGTGATTTGGACCAGATGGACTCCTCATGTACTCTCCTATGATTGTACATTAATATACAGTGCCTTCAGAAAGTATTCACACCCTTTGACCTTTTCAACATTTTGTTGTGTTACGGACTGAATTTATAATGAATACATTCAGATTTTGTGTCACTGGCCTACATTGTAGTTGAACAATATTAACCTAAATGACAGAGGRAAACGAAGGAAGCCTGTGCAGAATAAATGTATTCCAMATGCATCCTGTTTGAAATAAGGCACTAAAGTAAAACTGCAAAAAATGTGGCAAAGAAATGAACACAAAGCGTTATGTTTGGGGCAAATCCAACACATCACTGAGTACCACTCTTCATATTTTCAAGCATGGTGGTGKCTGYATCATGTTTGTCATTAGCAAGGACTAGGGAGTTTTTTTAGGATGAAAAAAAGAATAGAGCTAAGCACAGGCAAAATCCTAGAGCAAAACCTGGTTCAGTCTGCTTTCCAACAGACATGGGAGACAAATTCACCTTTCAGTAGGACAATAACTTAAATCACAAGGCCAAATWTACACTGGAGATGGACATTGGACATTGAATGTTCCTGAGTGGCGTAGTTACAGTTTTGACTTAAATCCCTTGACAATCCATGGCAAGACTAGAAAATGGCTGTCTAGCAATGATTAACAACCAACTTGACAGAGCTTGAATATTCTTTTAAGGAATAATGGGCAAATATTGTACAATCCAGGTGTGCAAAGCTCTTAAAGAATTAACCAGAAAGACTGATTCAGTCAAAGGTGATTCTAAGATGTAAAACATCTATGTAATCCATTTTGAATTCAGGCTGTAACACAGCAAAATGTAGAATAAGTCAAGGGGYATGAATACTTTCTACAGGCACTTTATCATATGACTGTGTGCAAAAGTAAATGTACCATATGTTTGTTCATATAAAAATCTTCCAATGGTAAACAAAGTCTACTAAATACTGCAATACAGAATTCAGATATGCCCTGTATCTGCACAGAGAGCTCTATCCCCGTGTGTTGGTAGCTTGAGCGTTAACCTGCTTTCTAGAAACAGTGGCGGTCGGTGTCGTTTAAGATGAGGGAGGGAGATTCTTTTTTTATGAGCATTTTTATGACAGAATATTGGTTGACTGTCATTCATATTCAATTTGCCAAGCTCAATGTAACATTGATAGGTTTAGGCTACTAAATGATACTCAAACTTTCCCTGTACCCATCATGAGGTTGCTACAACCTAGCCTATGAATCAATTTTTACRACGTAGGTGATAGAAAAATGTGAGTAATCAAGGTGACAGACATTGACACATTCAATACCTCGTTGTACACTCTTGCCTGCATCTAGCTGATCTAGGGTGTTATCATTAGTCCAACAGTTGCAAACGAGCGTTTCTATTGGACATATTCCGATAAATTTCAATATGTTTATTCCCGCTTCGTTCCATTTGCTTCTGTTAAAGAAATGTTTTTCAAGAGAACCAGCTAAATGAATACACACCTGATCACATGCAAACACAGTTCACTTTCATAGCAGCCACATACAAACAGCATAATCACTTTGCTCTTGTATAAGTTATTCTCGCATCTACGCGCTCTCCTCCCCTCACCTTTTCCCTTTGCTTGTGGACTTCATTGCACAACAGCTGTCTGTGACCAGGCGAGAAAACCTAAAACCTTTCCAAGCCAAACCTTCATATCATAACTGCTAAACACAGCCTACATCGTTGTCACTATATGAGCTAACATCATAGTCAACATAGCTAACAGAACTAACACGTTGGTAAATCAGGTACAATGAGTGTACAGTAAGCAATCAGTTTAGCTTGCATTTACACCCTCGGGCCCGGGTGGCAATAAATAAATACAACCAAAAGCTTACCTTGACTTGGAAGAGTTCCAGTGTTGGATTGCCATAGTCAGCTAGCTAACATAGCACCCCTCTCTGTTTGAGCCTGGTGTTTGAGTAGGCTAAACTAGCTAGCTGCATTTGACACTAGCTAAGTAAGTGAAAGTGAAAAAATACAACAAAATATAGCTAGCACATTTTATGCACTGCAGTGCTACCTGTAGCTTATGCTTTCAGTACTAGATGCATTCTCTGATCCTTTGTACAACATGTGTACAACATGTCATTTCATGCTGCAAGAGCTCTGATAGGTTGGAGGACATCCTYCGGAAGTTGTCATAATTACTGTGTAAGTCTATGGAAGGGGGTGAGAACCATGAGCCTCCTAGGTTTTGTGTTGAAGTCAAWGTTCCCAGAGGAGGACGGAAGCTAGCTGTCCTCCGGCTACACCACGGTGCTACCCTACAGAGTGCTGTTGAAGCTACTGTAGTCCTGCATTTTTAAAAAKATCACTTTTTTATGTATACATTTTTATTTTTATGAAATTCAGATCTATAATTTACTTTTATCCCCACAGTCAATGAACTTGTCCGTCAATCAATACAATGTAGCGATTTGAACAWACTACTGTGTTGCAACAGTAAGACATCTGAATAAATCATGGATGTTTCACATGCAAAGGAACATTGGTGTTGAACCAGTGTTGGGTGTTGAGGAATAGTCCTGTAGCCCTGTGATAAAGCGATGCTGTCAGGTGCCATCAAATCTGTCGAGCAAGAGAGAGGCAGAAAGAGCGAGAGCGAGCGAGAGAGAGAGAAAGAGAGAGAACGAACAAACAAACCTGGGATAATTGGTTTAGTGGGTTAATTGGCTCGTCAGAGCGGTGGTGTCAGGAGGCAGGGGGCAGGGTGATTCATCACACCAGGAAGTAAATTACTCACCTGGTGTGCATGGTTACCACCGCATGGCCTCGTTGTACAGTAATTGATCAATCACCACCACTGCCGCTCACAAAGTTTAGGTCATTGACATAGCACAATTTGAAACACATCTGAACATGATCAAGGCTGTGTCAACTATACTGAACAAAAATGTAAACAAAACATGCAACAATTTCAACACTTTTACAGAGTTACAGTTCATATACAGAAACCAGTCAATTTATGACTGGGCAGGGACACAGCCATGGGTGTGCCTGGGAGGGCATACTTGGGAGCCRGGCCCACCCACGGGGGAGCCAGGCCCAGCCAATCAGAAGGAGTTTTTCCCACCGAAAGGGCTTTATTACACCCAGAAATACTCCTCCAGATTTTTYGGGGATGTCATGCGACTGTTCTAGGCCCTCTCCTCTTCTCTCTATACACCAAGTCACTCGACTTCGTCATATCCTCACATGGTCTCTCCTATCATTCCTATGCGGATGACACTCAACTACTTTTCTCCTTYCCCCTTCTGACACCCAGGTGGCRACACACATCTCTCCATGCCTGGCAGATATCTCAGCTTGGAAGTCAGACAACCACCTCAAGCTCAACCTCGACAAGACGGAGCTGCTCTTCCTCCCGGGGAAGGCCTGCCCACTACAAGACCTCTCCATCATGGTTGACAACTCCACAGTGTTCCCCTTCCAGAGTGTTAAAGAACCTTGGCGTGACCCTGGACAACACCCTTCTTTGCAAACATCAAAGSAGTGACTCGCTCCTGTAGGCTCATGCTCTACAACATCTGTAGAGAAGGACCCTACCTCACACAGGAAGTGGTGCAGGTCCTACTTTATGTACTTGTCATCTCCCTTCTGGACTACTGCAACTCGMTGTTGGCTCCCCACGTGTGCCATCAAACCCCTGCAACTTATCCAGAATGCCGCAGCCTGCCTTGTGTTACATCTTCCCAMGTTCTCCCATGTCACCCCGCTCCTCAGCACACTCCACTGGCTTCCAGTCGAAGCTCTCACCCACTACAAGATCTACTTGTCTACARAGCAGCCAGAGGAACTGCCACTCCCTACCTTCAGGCTATKCTCAAACCCTACACCCCAACCTGAGTTCTGCCACCTCTGGACTATTGACCCTACCTCTTCAAAGAGTATCTTAAATGATCTCCCCCGCACCCTCACCCCTCTCCCCACCCTAAAAATAAATACAATTAAAATACAGTATTCCATTCGTGAACTAACACTTGCACTTGAGATCTTGCTACCATGGAATGGAAATACCTGTCTATTCATGGGAAAAATCCCCCTGATTAACTCTTTAGTCATATCCCAGTTTACCTATTTGCGTATGGCCTTGCCTACACCAAGTGACTTGTTTTTTAAATTATATGGGCAAAAAAAAATCCATTTTATTTGGAACAGTAAGCCAGACAAAATTAAACGAGCCTATTTATAGAATGAACATGAATTCGGAAGGGCAGAAATTATTAAATATTAAAGCATTAGACCTCTCACTAACGGCTTCAGTCATACAAAAGTTATACTTAMATCCGAACTTATTAAGAATGTCCTTTTTACCCCCATTTTCTCCCCAATTTTGATCTTGTCTCATCGCTGCAACTCCCCAATGGGCTCAGGAGGCAAAGGTTGAGTCATGCATCCTCTGAAACATGACCCGCCAAACCACACTTCTTATTAACACCCACCCGCTTATCCCGTAAGCCAGCCTCACCAATGTGTCGGAGGAAACACCGTTCACCTGACGGCCAGGGTCAGCCTGCAGGCGCCTGGACTGACACAAGGAGCTGCTAGAGCAGGATGAGCCAAGTAAAGCYCCCCCGGCCAAACCCTCCCCTAACCCGGACAACGCTGGGTCAAATTGTGAGCCACCCTATGAGACCCCCGATCACGGCCCGTTGTGAAACAGCCCGGGATTGAACCCAGGTCTGTAGTGACACCTCTAGCACTGCGATTCAGATTACAACCTCACACTTTCGGTTATTTGAAAATGAAACAATCTCCAAAATGTCAATATTTTTAAAACCAGCCATAGAAAGTTGATTGCAATTTCAGTTTAATCCACCATGAAAGACAAAACAAATATTACAACAAAAATGATGGTTAAACTCAACTATACTTGAAAATGGTATTACCATTGTAAATTATATCATACATATGATTTGTGGAGTTATGTCACACATGCAGCTAACAAARATATATGGAAATGTGAGCTCTTCTCAAAATTACCGCAAAAAATTTAAGAGGCAAGTGGAACGGGGAGAAAGTAAGGAACTTGTCTGTGGGCCCTGCATTAAAGACCAAAATTGGTTAAAGAAAATTGTGCTAAATATAAAAGTATACCAGTTTCATTTAAGGACCAAAAAATCGACAGCTATGACATATAGAATGCAAACTAGTTTGAAAGAGATKTTCGATGTACCGATTCAATGGCACATGGTTTATGAACTGATACACAAAATGAGGCTGGATTCAAAATGTAGAGTTTTTCTATTTAAATGATTATGAAAAATTCTTGCAACCAAGGTGGGGGGATACAACCATCCCAGCTCTGCATATTTTGCTGYGAAGAGACAGAATTATTAGATAATTTGTTTAGGTAACTTGTTTTTGGTCGCAGGTTCAGGAATGGCTGAAGAATTGCAACATTTACTTCRAGCTAACTATGCAAGTAGCACTGCTGGGTGATTTAAAAAGTCCCAGTCAATCGATCAATAATACACTAATACTCTTAGCAAAAATGTTTATCTTTAATTTACAATCTGTAGAAACTATGAGAATAGAAAGCTTCAAAAGTTTTGTGAAACATCACGGCATAGTTGAAAAAATATGTGTCAAATAGAAATCAAAACTGGATGATGTTCACAGATAGATGGGACGGGTTGAGTGGAGCTGAAGGATGGGACTAAAAACAAACAAAAGAAAACGATTGTAAAATATGCTGTATCTGTAAAATGTATATAGTATGTATAGGCTGGAAGTATAAGCCTATTAGGTTTAGGGTTTATATATATACAGGTTAATATATATATACAGCACCAGTAAAAAGTTTGGACACACCTACTCACTAAAGGATTTTTCTTAATTTGTGCAATTTTCTACATTGTAGAATAATAGTGAAGACTTCAAAAATATGAAATAACACGTATGGAATAATTTTGTGACCAAACAAGTAGCCACTCTTTGCAGCTTTGCACATTCTTGGCATTCTCTCAACCAGCTTCATAAGGTAGTCAACTGGAATGCATTTCAATTAACAGGTGTGCCTTGTAAAAAGTTAATTTGTGAATTTCTTTCCTTCTTAATGCGTTTGAGCCAAAATGTGTTGTGACAAGGAAGGGGGGTATACAGAAGATAGCCCTATTTGGTAAAATACCAAGTCCATATTATGAGTGCTACAGACATGAGTGCTACAGATGTGAGTGCTAGTCATTTAGACAGGTTAACTTGGTGTTCCTGGGCACAGGGACTATGGTGATCTGCTTGAAACAAGTAGGTATTACATACTGGGTCAGGGAGAGGTTGAAAATGTCAGTGAAGACACTTGTCATCTGGTCAGCGCATGCTATACTATGACTGTTATATGGTTGTCCCACCTAGCTATCTTAAGATCAAGCAACTCTGGATAAGACCTTCTGCTAAATGCCCCAAAATAACATTTAATAAAATGCAGCAGTTTGAACAAACTTTGCTGTGCTGGAACAGTATGACTTAAAAATAAATTGTGTTTTTTCACATGCGAAGGAAGGTTGGTGTAACCCGTGCTTGTTGAGGAATAGTCATGCAGCCCTGTGATGAAGCAATGCTGTCAGGTGCTGTCAATGTTGTGGAAACAGAGAGAGATGTAGAAAAAAAGAGAGAGAGCTTGAGAAAGAGAGTGGGAGAGAGAGAGAGCGATAAAGATGGAGAGAACCTGGGCTAATGGGTTTAGTGGGTTAATTGGCTCGTCAGAGCGGTGGTGTCAGGAGGCAGGGGGCAGGGTGATTCATCACACCAGGAAGTAAATCACCTGGTGTGCATGGTTACCAACGCATGGCCTCATTGTACAGTAATTGATCAGTCACCACGCCTGCCGCACACAAAGTTTACTTCCTCGAGAGGGGACTAAGCTTTTGGACCCCAGGAAGAGTAGCTGCTGCTTTTGCAACAGCTAATGGGGATCCAAATAAAATACCACATCTGAACACAACCAAGGCTGTGTCATCTAGTTCTCTTTTTAAGCAAGGAGGAAGGAATACAATCACTGGTTACTCTGAGATTGTGCCATTCAAGTGACCTCCGAGCTATTTTCAGGGGCCACTCCTACCTACTTACTTCCCTATGAACACCACTCTGTGAATAACTGACAAGGCTGTGGGAGTCTACTCTGCCTAAACCTCAACCAACCTCACCAGACCTCTTTACATCCCATTCTGATAAAACCACAACCATTAGCAAGTTGGTGTCACAGTCATTTATTCTCTTCATCCCTGCTCTGTTCCCATCACTCACCATTCCACAGTCACCTCACTTGACCCAAGACACGGGAACAGAAARAAAAAGTTCTAATACTGAATTTGGATTTCCTCCAGATGTTTTGGGGATGTCATGTGACTGCATTAGACACACCTGAAGTGTTTTTCCTATTCCTGCAAGATAAATATCAAAAGATTGTGCGACCCCCGCCCGTGACCCCCGCCACTCTGAGACTTAAGAATGCCTTCATTTACACGGCCAAGGCAGAGCAATTTCTCACATGAATAAAATTCWAATTTCTCCAGACGTACTGACGGAGAGAAAGAGGGAGATAGAGAGAGAAAGAAAGAGGGAGAGAGAGATGTACASACTAACAGTAAATTGTTTATATAGTACCAAATAAGGGTTCTTTGGCTTGTAACCATAGTGGAACCCTTTTTGGTGCTATATGGAACCTTTTTTTGAAGGTTCTATAAAGAAACATGCTCATATGGTTCTAAATGGAACCTGTATGGTGCCATAAAKAACCCTATCCTAAGGTTCCTAAGATTCTATAAAGAAACATAAAMAGTTATATATGCAGTAGCACCAAAAAAAGAGTCATGCTATGGTTACAACCCTTTTTGGGGCTATTTTATAGAACCTTTATGGAGAATGGATCTACAAAGAACATTTCTGAATCTCAAAGGTTCTTTGTAGAACCATACAGGTTTTTATTTATTCTAGTTTAACAGTATTATATTGTTAAAATTCCATAGGTTTTATTAATGTGTTTATTAAGAAGTTGAATCAGGTGTGCTAGCTCTGGAACGGCAGGGGGTCCCTGAGGAGAGAACTGAGAACTACTGACTTGGTCAACAGTTCTCAATTGACACAAGGTCATATGTGAGACTTTCACAAGACACTGTTTATACTTTTTTTTGTATTTTATTACCGAATCATGTGTGTGCGTGTGTTTGTCTTTTATCAGGTGTCGTTGATCTGTTTTTTAATCTGATTTTACTGCTTGAATGAGTTACTTGATATGGAACAGATAGTCAAGTATAACATCTAAATCCATAACACAACAATTWACATAAACTAGAATGACACTCTCACTCACKGTTACACAAAAAGAGCAGTTCGCAAACCATGCCCCAAAATATGCTAATGAGCCACTGCCCCTACATTTTATTTATCACTRAAAGAAGAACAAAGCCTTTTTTAACGACAAACCATTGAAGGGTTCAAAGGGGTTCTTTGGGTCAGTATTGTTCCACAGAGAACCACCACCCTTCCCAAAGAACCCTTTTTGTGTGAAGTTCCACATTTCCATCTGAGTCTGCTCAGGAGAGGTAGCTAGCAGATGACACTGTRTCTATGCAACTCACTCCAACCAATGAGCAGGTGTACTGTGACAAGTCAAAGATGCATTCATTACAGAATAAAGCAAAAGTCAGATACTTGGACACTATACCTTTGGCTAGCCCTGTGGCAAACCCCGACAGTCATCTTTGACCTGGGCTGAACCGCAGCATGAATAAAGGATGGGCTATATCCACTGCCTCCAGAAATGTACCCAGACAGTTATTATTCAGACAGATATGAAATATGAATTGTACCTCCTTGCTAACTCTCACCAGAGCTCGACTGCAGTTTATTTCCCAGCGTAACTGTCGAATAATATGATTTAATAAATATGATTATGCATGATTATTTATGTGCCACACTTTGTGTCCCCGAGGCAATTTGCGTCGCTGTGAGATATTCATCTCATCAGAGCGTCATAACCGAAGATAGAGGAACTATATTAATGTGGTATATGCATACCTGTGTTATATAAAATACTGATTTCGCTCCCATTAGAATGCTGTGTGTGTTTGAAGATTCCATCTTAAGTGGAAAGATCAAATACTTCAAAAGTACAAATTATTATTAAACACATTTCTCTTGGTATGCCGTTAAAAAGTCTTTCAGTCAACTTTTAGCTTGTAATAAAATGAGACAAACTCTGTCTAGGTACGGGTTAAATCTCTTTGTATGTTAGCTGACCTTGAAGGATCTTGCTCTCTAAAGCCAACATTTTCAATTGATTTCTCACATGTTTTGTTCAATTATTGATAAGTCCTTTTAGCGTGGTGTGCAGCATATCTAAATATTTAATAAAGAGAGAATGTCAGTCGCCATGTCAGGACAGAGCAGGAAGGAAAATGAAAACACTTTAAAATAATCTTCTCAGTTGAAKTGCTACATTTGATGTCAACGGTGGGATCCATTAAAGTAGCTTTWTGTTTCTCTTCAATCTAAAGACGGGGACAATGGTACAGAAAGTTTTCAGGAAATTAACTTGAAACTCCTGAACTGAAACGACAAACAAAAGGTACTGTAGAACACTCGAAAAATGCATAAAAGTGGGTTGTCCCACCTAGCTATCTTAAGATGAACGCACTAACTGTAAATCATTCTGGATAAGAGCGTCTGCTAAATGACTGAAATGGAAAATGGAAATGCTTCCTCAACTGGAATGACGTCAAAAAGTAGGACATGATAAAGCGTGACAGGCACTGTACCGTCTTTTCCGTTGTCAGTTTGTAACTCACCAGGCAGTGAGGACAGCCAACAAACAGCCATTTGTATGTATACAAGTGTGAGCAATAAATCCCAGACAGTTCTCAAAATGGGAAATTAGGGAAAGAAGGCGTACCAGGTACATTCCCAATACTCTGTTTCTGTCAGACAAGTCTTGCCAACTAGGCCAGTCAGAGAGTAGACACAACATAAAACTTGGAACAGACAGTTGGCACCAAACTTACCTTGTTGACTGTGTATCTTCAGGTTTTGTACGGGTGTCTAGTTATTTATTGGCAGAACATCTACCCCGTTGTTCTGGGTATTCAGGCGTTGTATAGATTATTTCCCAAAATGCTGTAAACTGTAGTTTCAACTCTGTCAACAAGTAAAAGGAGAGCTAATTCATTGACAGGAAGGAACATTTCTGACCTATCTGATCGCAACCATTCAGCTTGCTGCTATTCCAGGTGACAACAATCAATGCAATTTTAGTTTACCTTGAAGGAAAAGTCAACTTTTTCCCCCCAGGGAAAATAGAAAAACTCAGAACACAGAGATGGTATCACTATAGTTATAGCAGCACTATAAATCAGATCTGTATCCATCTGATGTATGCACACAGAGGCTCATCAGGGTCACTTTGTCAGAAGGTCTGTGCTGTTTTGATCTCTCAGTGACACGCTGTGCTTCCTGTCATTTTCAACCTGGACKAGTTGGAGTGGAGAGGGCGACAGCGTGAGCTAATCAGGAATTAYGCAATCAGGGCCATTCCCATGGAAACCTGTCAAAAAGCCATTAGCAGGGACAACAATTGTAATTGGAAGCTGTGTGGATGACCAGAATGAGAATTCAGACCTCTTTAAATACATACAGAGGAATGACTTGAGAGTTAGTGACAGAGTCAACAATGACACATCATAATTGGTCAAAAACAGTTGTACCACCTCTACCTATAAGCTAGTTCCCAGTCTTGCTGCACTTTTGCTGTTTCAGAAAGTGACAAGTGTTTTGAATAACTTTCTTCTGACAGGTGCAAGTGCACCAAGAGGATGGGTGTGTTCGCCTATAAAATCTAAAATAGTTCAATGACTCTTCCTGGAGAGCCCTTGACTTGAGTACTTCAACAATCTACAAGATCTGATTATAAACTCTATCAGGCTGTCTGATCTCCAGCTGTGATTGGAGAGGTAATTACTTAGCAGGACACCGGCGATCCAATCAGGAAGAGGATGGCCTCCTGTCTGCCAGACAGGAAGAGAAGAGGGACGAGAACACAGACATCCTATTAAATTACTTAGTATTACATTTAATTAGTTCTTATTMATTTAATTAATTTGTATTCTAATTCCTAATTCTATGGGCGAGACCATCAAAGACTCTCAGTTAAATGGCTCCCCTCCTCTGAACTCTCCTGGAACATCTGGCATCGGTTTCCACGGTGACGAGGTATTCCGCCGTTGCCGTGGGCTCCTCGCTGGCTCTTTGGCCGGATTAGACTCAGTCTGGATGACAGCTGGGTTTCTGATTCTAATGAAGGATAAGTGCTCTTCACGGACGATGTGGGTGTATGTTGATCTTTCAGTTTTTTTTTTATATTCTCCTCCTTTTGAAGCTGAAGACCCAGAAACTAGCAGAGAGCAGATGCAGTGTTCAACACACACAAACACACACACACAAGAGAGAGATCACACACACATGGCACACACACACACACACACACCAACAACACACACACAACACACAGCCACACATCTTTTTCCATCGCTCACTATCCCAGTACATAATAGTGGTAGCCCTCTAGAGTGTTTCCCGTGAATGTGAAAGGGACGATCTGTGGGTGTGACTATCAGATGGGTTGGCCTGATATGTGAATGATCTGTGTTGTGATTCGAGACGGGTGGCTGATGTGAATGGATCTGTGTTGTGATTCAGACTGGTGCTGATGTGAATGACCTGTGTTGTGATCCAACGGGTGGCTGATGTGAATGATCTGTGTTGTGATTCAGACGGATGGTGATGTTGAATGATCTGTGTGTGTGATTCAGATGGTGACTGATGTGAATGATCTGTGTTGTGATTCAGATGGGTGACTGATGTGAATGATCTGTTTGGAATTCAGACGGTGACTGATGTGAATGATCTGTGTTGTGGATTCAGACACGTGTGACTGATGTGAATGATCTGTTTTGGATCAGATGTGGGTGCTGATGTGAATGATCTGTTTTGGATTCAGACTGGTGGACTGATGTGAATGACTGTGTTGTGATTCAGACATGGTGCTGATGTGAATGATCTGTGTTGTGATTCAGCACGGTCGTGATGTGAATGATCTGTGTTGTGATTCAGACATGGTGACTGATGTGAATGATCTGTTTGGATTCAGACGGTCGGACTGAATGTGAATGATCTTGTTGTGATTCAGACACGGTGACTGATGTGAATGATCTGTTTGGATTCAGACACGGTGACTGATGTGAATGATCTTGTGTTGTGATCAGACATGGTGACTGATGATGTAATGATCTGTGTTGGGATTCAGACACGGTGACTG